>NC_053497.1:43112571-43290071 GCF_905171775.1 Rana temporaria | reverse complement strand
GCCCGCATTCACACCTGAGCCAGGCGTTTTATTTATTAGCCAATAGAGAAAAATATCCTCCGTTTCATCATTTGTTGCTATATTGTTCAGCTCTTTAACCCACTTTTATTTTCTCTAAGTCAGGGGTCTCAAACTCAAATTACCTGAGGGCCACAAGACAAGTTTTCATATGCCATGGGGGGCCACGTGCAAACTTTCAAACTTCAAAAACAACAGTACTGGTGTCAGCGAACACATTAACCCCCAGCACTGGTGTCAGCGAGCGCATTATTACCACCTGCACTGGTGTAAGTCAGGGTTTGACAAATTTGCTTGGAATCTAGGAGCCAGCTAAAAAAGTTAGGAGCCAGAAAACGCACCCCGTCCCGACGAGCTTGCGCGCAAGCGAACACATACGTGAGCAGCGCCCGCATATGTAAACGGTGTTCAAACCACACATGTGAGGTATCGCCGCGATTGGTAGAGTGAGAGCAATAATTCTAGCTCCTCTGTAACTTAAAACATGCAACATGTAGATTTTTTTAAACGTCGCCTATGAAGATTTTAAAGGGTAAAAAAGTTTGTCGGCATTCCACAAGCGGACACAATTTTGAAGCGTGACATGTTGGGTATGAATTTACTCGGCGTAACATTATCTTTCATAATATTAAAAAAAATTGGGATAACTTTACTGTTGTCTTATTTTTTAATTAAAAAAAGTGTAATTTTTTCCCAAAAAAGTGCGCTTGTAAGACCGCTGCGCAAATACGGCGTGACAGAAAGTATTGCAATGATCGCTATTTTATTCTCTAGGGTGTTAGGATAAAAAATATATATAATGTTTGGGGGTTCTAATTAGAGGGAAGAAGATGGCAGTGAAAATAGTGTAAAATGACATTAGAATTACTGTTTAACTTGTAATGCTTAACTTGTAAAACCAACGGCCACCACCAGATGGCGCCAGCTCACATCTGGTGGTAATAACTTGTAATACCAACGGCTCACCACCAGATGTCACCAGCTCAAAAAAAAAAAAAAAAAAAAAAATTATTTTATTTTTTTTGCTCCCCTCACTTCCACCCTGCCTGAGGGCCATTTATAACTGGTCCACGGGCCGCAAATGGCCCGCGGGCCGGTACTTTGAGACCACTGCTCTAAGTGTTAGGGTTTGGGGCTAATTGTTTTATTTATTATTTATTTTTGTAATGGGTTAATAATGGGTTAGTTGTGCTGGCCATAAAATCGTCTGAACAAACTTTTGAAAAACGAACGTTCGGCCGTGAGCGCAAATGATATTGCCATCATGTAATGACCGATTAATCGTTCAGTGGACATAAATAAAAAAAATAATAATTTTTTTTTTTTTTTTTTTTTTAAATATACCTAGTGCAGAAAGTTCAGACGGGAAACACATTAACCTTCCGATTTATCGTTCGTTCGGCAGAACATTTCCAAACTTGTCCTTTGTTTTTTCGGCACAAAAATGTCCCAACGATTATCGATTTTGTGCCCATTAACTGTTCGAAAAACAAACGAACTGTCTGAATTTCGGCCGATTTTTCATATAGTGTATGGCCAGCATTAAAGCCGGTTCACACATGGGCAGCACGACTTGCCAAGCGACTGTGCACGGCGATCTGCACACAACTTCAGAGGCGACTTGCAAAATGACTTCTGTATTGAAGTCAATGCAAGTCACCCTGAAGTCGTCCCAAAGTAGTACAGGAACCTTTTTCTAAGTCGGAGCGACTTGAGTTGCTCCTATTAGAACGGTTTCATAGTACAGAATGGAGCGCAACTTGTCAGGCGGCTAAGTCGCCCGACGAGTCGCCCCTGTGTGAACCGGCTCTTAGGGGTTAACCTTAATGCCGCATACACACGGTCGGAATTTCCGATGGGAGCTTTTCCGTGTGTATGCCCTGGACTTTTTCCGTCTGAATTTCCGACGGACTTAGCTAGAGAGCAGGTTCTCAATTTTTCCCCACGAAAACAATTCCTATCGGAAAATCCGTTCGTCTGTATGGAATTCCGACGGGAAAAAAAAAAATACGCAAGCTCGGAAATAATTTAACGCATGCTTGGAAGCATTAAACTTCCTTTTTCTCGGCTCGTCGTAGTGTTGTTATTCACCGCGTTCTTGACGGTCGGATATTGGTGTGACCGTGTGTATGCAACACAAGTTTGAACGGAATTACGTTGGAAAAAACATGCTTTTTTCAGACGGAAATTCTGCTTGTGTGTACAGGGCATAACCTCAATATTTTAACCCTACCTCTAATATTAGCCCCTAACAAAAAAAAGTAATAACCATAGGACTAGGGGATGATGTTAAGGTTATTCAGGATAGTGGGTAAGGGTCAATATTGGTGTTAGTGAGCAATAATAGAGCGAGTAGGGGTTAGTAGAGGCGAGTAGGGGTTAGTAGAGACGAGTAGGGGTTAATATTAGGGTTAAAGGATAATCAAAGAGTTAGATAGCGGGGAATATTAGGGTTTTTAAGGTTATTGGTTAACATTAGGGTTAGGGGTTAACATTAGGGTTAGGGGTTAACATTAGGGTTTTTAGGGTTAATAATTAAGGTTTGGGGGTCAATATTCAGGTTAGGACATATTAGGGTTATTAAGGTTAGTGATTGGGGGTTAATATTAGGGTTATTTTTTTACTATTAAAATGTATTTATGTATTATTTTTATTATTAATATATTCCATTTGAGAAAAAAAAACAACATGCAACACTACACGCTAAAAGCGCTTGAATCAAGCATCAATGCATTTCTATGGAACAAAAAAAAAAACGCTTCAAAAATGCACCAATCTGCCCCGATTCCAGCTACAAAAAAAGCGCTCCAAAACTTGCAAGCTTCAGGCGTGATTTATTTTTTCTCCTCCAACATTTTGGAGCTTCGAGCTCCAAAGTGCTGAGGTGAGAATGGGACTACACACTGTACAACTGGATTGAATAATCTCCTCTTAAAGTGACCTGCCTGATTGGATACAAATTGGATGGCTTAGTTAGAGGCATCTTCGTATTACACAAATGTTCGTAAATATAAAAAGGAGAGTGTACAATCAGATTGTATAGGGTATGTCCAGATTCTGCATTATTAAAACAATGTAATAGGAGGACAAACCTAAAATAGGACTTTAATTTTTTTATATATATATATAGGCAGAATTTTTTATTACAGAAAAGACCTACCAGGTCTCTTCAGCCCATTCACACAAGCATAGCGGGAACACGCATTCCATTTGGCTTTTTTCACACATTACGCCAAGGCACCATAGCTGGCCTAATATATATAGTAGTTCCAGAACCTTTTCAGTCATAAAGCGTAGGGGCATTTTTTTCTTCCCACCAATTACCAATATGGGAGCATTCATCCCACCAATTACTACTACGGGTGCAATCTTCCCACTGATCACCACTATGGGGGAATTCATCCCACTGACCACCAATGTAAGGGACATTCTTCCCACTGACCACCAACATAGGGACCTTTTTCCCCACTAACCACCAGTGTAAGGGCCATTTTCCCCACTAACCACCAGTGTAAGGGCCATTTTCCCCACTAACCACCAGTGTAAGGGCCATTTTCCCCACTAATCACCAGTGTAAGGGCCATTCTTTCCACTGATCATCAACATCAATGTAAGGGGTATTCTTCTCACTGATAACCAATGTATGTGGGCATTCTTCCCACTGATGACCACTATGGGGCCATTCATCCCACTGTTGACCAGCATTCTTCCCTCCTACACCACGCTGGAGCACCAACATATTTTGAATTCCTCCATGTTGAAAAGGTTGGTCTAACACTTCCCCACTCTCTCCTAAACTGAAAAAAAATTGTGGGATGGGGTTAGATTTCAGATCTCAAAGGATTCTCATCACTTCTAAAAAAAGGAAATATTTATTGTTAGTCGATTACATTGAAAGTTTTAGCAAAACCGCACAGTATTTAAAATACATAAGAATTAAAAACACAGAAATATGAAACAGACGTTTAAAACAAAGTGAAAACAGATTGGACGACAAAACAATACACACGTTTTAACTCCCTCACTTTTCAAAACTTACACATTCAAAACAAAATTGGTTACTCACATTTTGGGAATTCAGAGAATCACCCATGACCTTAAAGTGGAATGATTAATGCACCTTATTTGGATTTAGCATAAAATATCCTGGTAACCAACCACAACCAAGCTTTCAAAAATGAATGCTAGGGAATGCGGGTATTCAATTGGCTGTTATGGGTTACTACAAATAACAGATTTTTTTTTTTGGTCTGTGCTATAGTATCAATTTAACGCCTAATTGTTTCAGTTGCATAAAACAAATAGTGATAGTGCGAGCCTCATGCTATTTCCTTTTTAAATTGTTAGATATTATTATAAATCTTGACTTCAATTACTTAAAACTAAAGTATAATATTTATTGCATATTTATATACCTCATACCTGAAGGGTTGCTGGGTAAGCAGACAATCATTGACTACTACAGGGATAGCCATGATCTTCAAGGTCCTTTGCCGAGCAGCTCCCCCTCTGCATACTGGCCACAAGGGGTGGTGCAACAGGAGTAAACCCTGCTCGAGGTGTCTGCGTACAATGCCCATATTTCACGTCCAGGGAGTGTTACAAATTATGAGCAAGCGCTGTCTAAGCGTGAAACGCGTCAACATCTGGTCTCCTTTGTGCTGCGATTTTTATATTTTGCGTCTTTAGACATTCACCAATAAACCAACATCCTTGTATCTTTCTTCTTATTCCTGGCCATAGAGAGCAGCTCGCTTGTAACTGCCCCAATTGACAGATTGGACAAAGTAGAGATTGTGATGGCATCGCCCCTCCTCTCCACCTTGTCAAATCAGCAAATGCCTTGTATTCAATGTAAAACATACAAGACAATCTGTGGACGGTGACACAGGACCGGAGGATTCCAGCAATCACTGTAGTAGCACCAGGAACAACTTCCCCGGTAGACTCAGGTATGAGATATGAATCATTGCTTCAAGTTGGGCCAACGTAAGTACACAAACATAATTGCAGGAGTTCAGCTTTAAAGGAACGTCTGTGTAGCAACTCTTTGGCTGCGCTAAACAAACTGATTTTACAACACATTAACATCTATATTGATTACTAGATTTTAAAATCACAATAAATATAAATCCAAGAAATACCACTGAAAAGATTAATTATTAACTCTAACTTACTATGTGACAAGTTAAAAGCTGTAAAACGGTTTCAAAAATATTTGCAGTGCCCAGCCTGGCTACAAGGATAGTACACCTTTCATTTGTCAAGAAGGTCAAGCTACCATTGCACCTATAATGATAGCAGTGCAGTGATGTACTCGGTCATACCGGGGAATCCATGGCAAGATATCTAACCAGTGACCTCAGAGTATACCAACCCCTATTTTTATTGACCTGGTAGATCCACTGTGTCACTTATAGGTTCCAGTCTAGAACCAATTAGTGAACATTTTGGAGAACTGAAATATTGTCTTTCCTCCTCAACCATGTCCTTGAAAATGAAAGCCTCATTATCTAGATTCAAAAGTGCGTCCGATAGCTGCCTCTCAGTATCGATTGGGTTATCCTCAAGGGACACTTGGCGTCTCGCTTCCAGGCTACGCTGGCCCCAGTTGGTCAGAGTAATATTTTTACGACTAACAAATACTTGTCGGTTCCGTGCATTTAAAAGTTTTGAGTTGCCACTGCCAACATCGTCTGATCTTTTAAATCCAATCTGGTCTCCATTTGTCCTCAGACCACAGTCCTGACTCAATGAGCGCCCAAATCGTCTTGCCCCTTTACGCCTGATGGTGTGGGTGGCCAGATTTTCCCAGTCTTTTTGCTGAGGATCCAAATCAGGAATACTAGATGTCCAAGGAAAGCTAAGGACCAATTTCCTTACACTGCGGTATTGGGACATGTGACCATTAGACCTTCTGAAGGTCGAAACGAACTGAGAAGAGCCCAGTTCATCCAGAGCGCACTGACTGTTGACATCCTGAAGATCACCTGTGTTTGAACAGTCTTTCAAAGTGTCGCTGTCAAATACCTGCATATATACATTTCCTGTAGAGAAATTCAGCCCATCATCTTGGCTTCGGTTTTCCTTGTTTATGGTCAAACTGGTCTCAAGGAATGCTTCTTGATCTCCATCAGCTTGAACACATTCACCCACCTTCTCTGGCATGCTTAGTGAACGACGTAATGTCCGGCGTTTTTTCTCTGAACTTGCTGCGTCCAACTCATTTACAAGGGCCAGCGACTTTAAGGAAGGAGAGGACCTCAGTGAAGGAGGAGACGTTGGACGTTCAAGAGAGGAACCCTTGTTACCTGGGATATCAACTGGAACAATGGAAAAAAGAAAAAGCCAGATTTTTGATTTGCATTAGGAAAGTGGCAAAAAATAGGATTTTATACTCACCGTAAAAAAAAATTCTCTGAGTTCATGGACGGACACAGCCTTAATCTTGACAAAGTGGGAAATAACCCTTTCTGCCTAGTCACTCCTAAAGGAATGCTAACAACTTCAAAGCTGAACAACCCCGCCCAGGGTGCGGTCCTACTGGCTATATTCCCTCAGCCTGCACCAAGCAGTTCATGTCGTAGCAGGCAGTACAAACTTTAAAAAAAAAGAAGGGTGGGTGCTGTGTCCGTCCATGAATTTAGAGAAAAGGATTTTACAGTGAGTATAAAATCCTATTTTCTCGTTCATAAACGGACACAGCCTTAATCTTGACAAAGTGGGACGTCCCAAAGCAGTGTCAAAATGAGGGGTGGGAACAGCATAAAATTAAACTTCACCCCAAAACAAAACAGAGCTCCTCAATTGAGGAGTTGTAACTCTAAACAGCCGCCTGCAAAACTTTGCGGCCAAAGAAGCATCCGAAGATGCACTCACATCAACTTGTAAAGTTTAGTGAAAGTGTGACCGGGCGACTAGGTCGCCGCCTTACACACCTGGCAAACAAACGCTTGATGTCAGAAAGCCCAAGAGGCACCATTGCCCTGGTCGAATGCATCGTGACAGGGAGGCACCCGACCCTTTATGTCGTAAGCCTGATCAGGATCTGTCGGATCCACCTCGAAATGGCGGCCGATGAGACCGCTGGGCCCTTCTTGGGACCAGCCACCGAAACAACCAGTGAGCCTGAATTCCGGAATGGAGCAGAAACAGACAAGTATATTCTTGGAGCTCGGACAACGTCCAAGGAATGCCATGTCGTCTCCTTAGGATTCGATGATGAAAACACAAGGATGGCAGTACAAGGTCTTCCTTGAGATGGAAGGTCGAAATGACCTTAGGAAGAAAAGAAGGCTGCGGCCGCAGCACCACCTTATCCTTGTGGAAGATCAGATAGGTAGCCTTTCATGACAAGGCAGCCAGCTCAGAACCCGTCTTAACTGACATAAAAGCCACCAAAAGGACCACTTTCTGAGAAAGTGTCAAAAGGGAACTTCCCTAATGTTCTCAAATGGTGGTTTCTGAGGCACCTAGAGGTCATGCCGTTAAAGCCATTGACTGTAAAGCAGGATGACCAATGGGACCTTGTGACAGCAGGTCCTCTCGTAACGGTAGACGTCAAGGTGCGTTTGCTATTCAAATCCCCACGGAAGTAGTGGAGGATGGACCGGAGGGGCCACATGCCGAACTCCCTGCACAAATGTTCTCACTAGAGAGCGAGTCGCCAGGGGTCGCTGAAAGAAAACCGCCAGGGCAAATATCTGCCCCTTAATCATGCTTAAAGCAAGCTTTTTGGTCCACCCCGCGCTGTAAGAACAGCAGGACTCTGGACACTATATAAGTCCGTAGATTCCACTTAATTTCCTCGCAAAGGGCTAAGTAAGCTCTCCAAGTGCGATAATAACTTCCTAGCCTTTCTCATGGTAGGAAACACAGAATCCCGGTCTCTTAGTACCTGGCTTTCAATAGCCATGCCGTTAAAGCCAGCGACTGTAAAGCAGGATGCAGTATAGGACCCTGTGACAGCAGGTCCTCTCTCAGTGGTAGACGCCAAGTGACGTCTGCTACTAGCCGCACTAGATCGGTGTGCCAAGGCCAATCCGGAGCAATTAGGATCATAGGAATCTCCTCTGCCTCCACTCTGCGAAGCAGAAGAGGCAGGAGCTTTAGAGGAGGGAAGGCATAGATTAGCCGGTACTGACTCCACGGCACCACCAACGCATCTGTCGCGTCCGCCCATGGGTCTCTTGACCTGGCCACAAACCTCAATACCTTCCGATTGAGTCGAGACGCCAGCAGATCTACGTCTGGCGTGCCCCATCTTGGGCAAAGGAGCTGAAACACCTCTGGGTGCAAAGACCATTCTCCTTGGTCCAGCATCTGGTGACTCAGGCAGTCCGCAGGGAAGAAAACCTTTGCCTCTGAGGAGTCCAGAATCAATCCCAGATATACTAGGCCTTGAGTCGGTACCATTACCGACTTCTGAATGTTCAGTAGCCACCCAAAGTGTCTGAGGGTCTGACAGGTTATAGACACGCTCACCTCTAATTCTGAGGCTGAAGCGGCTCTCAGAAGCAGGTCGTCCAAGTAGCCCACGATAGTGATAGTGCCGATGCCCGGCCAAAGGGGAGAGCCACCAATTGATAGTGGCCTTTCCCCGACCGCAAAACGCAGATATCTCTGATGCTTTGTGCATATGGGGACATATAAATAGGCATCCCTGAAGTCCAAGGATGCCAGAAAGTTCCCTGGCAGTGAGGACAGAGCGAACCGATTCCGTCCGGAATCTTTGTACCTTCACGGAGCAATTGAGGGCCCTAAGGTGCAGAATTGGGCAAACGCCCTCCTTCTTTGGTACTATGAACAGATTGGACTAAAACCCCTGAAACCGTTGCAGAACTGGGACAGGAATAACCACCCCGCATTTTAGCAGGTCTAAAACTGCCCCAAGGTTGTAGCTGGAGGTTCGAGGGAAAAAATCTGTTTGGTGGGCAAGATAGAATTCTTTCTTGTACCCTGAAGACACTACTTCGCAAACCCACCGGTCGGGGACCTGAAATGTCCACCGGATTGCAAATTCGCGAAGACGTCCCCCCACCCGAGAGATGGGTGGGGGCAAACCTTCATGCGGACGTAGCTTTGTCTGCAGGTTTGTTGGGTTTGCGAAACCAGGGACGTCTGTCCCTGAGCAGGCGCTCTTTCGGCCTGTGGTCTTTTACCCGCTGTACTGGCTGGACGAAAAAAAATGCTTGTGTGCGGTAAAGAAGGGCTCTTACCTCCTGTGGCATCTTAATAATGTCCTCCAGGGAAGCTCCAAAAAGTCTGTCGCCCTTAAGGGGCAGGTCCATCAGAGCTTTTTTGGAAGATTAGTCCGCCGACCAATTCTTTAACCAAAGTAGACGGCGTAACATTACCGCCTGAACTGAAGCTCTGGCCAGCAGAGGAATAGTGTCCAAGGCTGATTCACAAATGAATTTTTGGCCTTGTACTAGTTGGTCAGCTAGGGCTACCTCGTTTGATGAAGCTTGATGTGCTTGTAACCCATTGAGCAGCATCTTTGCCCATTCCGAGAGTGTCTGAGACACCAGGGCCCCCAACTCTGGTTGGGCGTACCGCTGAACCCACTACCGTGTACAGGTTGCGGGTGATCGCCTTAGCCTTCTCATCCGCAGGGTCTTTGAAGGCGGGAGCCCCCTCCACTGGTATGGTGGTTAGCTTGTTTAATCTGGACACAGGAGGGTCCACTATCAGGGGCGAGGTCCATCTTTTCAAGAAACTCTCTTCAAGATTTTTAGGGACTGGAAAAAAAAAAACCTTCTGTGGTTTATCCCACTCCTTGTATAAAAGTTTGTCTAATATAAGACACACAAGGAGACACTTTAGCAGTGTGGGTTGCCTTACGGAACCCAAAAGGGACCGGCGCGTCTGCTGCTTCTGCAGACTGCTCTATTTTTTGAGTATCTTGCACTGCGGTGATAAGGTCACTTACTAGAGCCCTATCGCCTTGGGTCAGAGGTCGTCCTCACTGTCTGGGCGATCTTGGTCCACATTGTCATACCTCAGAGTCAGGGTCATGAGCGCTAGCTGGACCCGGCTCCGCATCCGAGTTGTCTCCAGCAGATTGCGGGGGGAGGGGGCGCTTCCTAGCCCTCGTTCTCCCATGCGCTGCTTCCACCTTGGCAACAAAGGCAGCTAGGATTGCCGACATAGCGTCCACCGATACATTGGGTGCAGGGGCAAAAAATTGCCAGCTCAGGTTTCTCAGGGGAAAAAGATGTCCGTTTCTGACGCCATGCTGCCCACACGCCTGACACAGGGACTTCCAAACAAGGTACAATAACCCACCCTCCTAGCTGCAGCAGAGATGAGGGGTCCCCCCCCCCCAGAGGACTCACCACCCAGGAACCAGTAGTACGGTGCCGTTCTTAGCTGAGCTGCTTCTTGTCCGCTGAATACTAACAGATCTAGGGTCTGTCGGTCTGCTGTAATGGCTGCTATTTAATAAGGCTTCTGCTTTAATCAGCTCTTGTTTGCTAGTTAGAAGCGGGTCTTTGTCTGGCTCCTGATTTAAATCTGAAAATGGCCGCCACTCAGGCTCTAGAGGCCAACAGCGCTGAGGCCCCAAAAGCATGGCCACCAGTGTAATCTACATAGATAGGACCAGGCTACAAAAAAAATGGCCGGCGAACTGGAGCTAGAGGCCCTGACCTTGCGATAAGGCTGCAGGAAATGCTACCGTTAATATGTCATCCTTGGGGCGTACTGCGCAGGCCGCTGAGCGGCCGATAGACGCGGTACGGCCCTCCTGAGCGCCGAGCGTGTGTAACATCTCCGGAATCCTAGGCAAAATGGCCGCCGAGGTGGCCGCTAGAGGCAAAATTGCAATTTAACCCCAGGAAGTAACCATTACAGTGCGGCTACAAGAAAATGGCCGCCAGTGTATACAAACAATCCAGCATGGATCACAGGGAAAATGGTCACCGACAGCATGGAGCAGGACACACAGTAAGCAGAATCTATTATGCAGCTCTATACATTGTGCAAGTAAAGAAAGGCAGCATGGACACTAAACATGACCGCCGACAGTATAGGAGCAGGACACAAGTAAGCAATCTCTTTTGGCACTTATACACTATTTTAGTGAACGTAGTTGGTTCCCCCCAGGTGAAGCTCCCCAAAGAAAACCCCCACCCCAGCAGCTCAAGGAGCCTAGGGAGGAGGGGAGGGGAGAAGGCAATACAGAGCCCTTTACTCACCTCTCCAGGGATGCCCAGCTCTGTATTCTTGCTGAAGCAAGGTAGTAACTACTTACCCTTCCTGTGGGTTTTTGCTGGAAGCATCCTGTACAGTGCATCTACCGCATGGTAACAGAAGTGACTGTCGGCCAGGCTACTGCGACTAGGCCCTGCAGACCAGTCCTTATGCAAGCCCTGGAGCGTATAGCTCACCGGCCAACCGTAGAGCGACGAGCATGTCGTGGACGACCCAGCGCGTAGCTATGGTCAGCACACGCTCGATGGCCGAAACTGGGGGGACTACAAGGACCTGGGATCCAGCCTGTCACCCAGTCGGCAGTTGATCGAAGATCACAAGAACGATTAAAAACTTAAATAAGTAAAAAATCCAAAAATAAATTTGAACTAAAAGCCTCCAAGCCTATGGGCCTGAAGGGAGCCATGTCTTCTCCTTAACTAGGCAGAAAAAAACTGAACTGCTTGGTGCAGGCTGAGGGGATATAGCCAGTAGGACCGCCCACTGGGCGGGGCTGTTCAGCTTTGAAGTTGTTAACACTTTCTGCCTAGTCACTCCTAAAGGAAGGCTATTTCCCACTTTGTCAAGTTTAAGGCTGTGTCCATCCATGAACGAAAGAGAAAGTTTAACTTCTGCCTTATTGTTATTCTTGACAAGTACCTCTCTTGTGCTTAAACTGCTTACTCTGCATGCTGAGAGCTTCTCACAATGTGCTTCAGATGTAACAGAAAATCAGATGGAGCCTGCCCATATGTCCTTGCTGTAGGCTGCCCATCATCTAGGTTTTTCCTCCCCAGCCTTATTGTGCTTGGCCTGCCCCTTTCATTGAATGTCAGGTCTTCCAATAATGTAGGCTCCACATCACATCAAACAGCCTACTAAGGAATGTTAAAGCGGAAGCAAACCCATCCATTTAACCGTTTCAAATAAGTTACAATTATGGCAGGGAATGGAACCTTCCCATTGGTTGTGCTCTTAACCAAACTGTCAAACCATTCAATGGCTAGTGTCATAACTGATCACATTTGCAGCATCATGGAAGTTGTAGATGAAAAGGAGGCCAAGATGGCAGCTTCCTTGGCTGAAAACGATAGGAGGGTTTACTTTCACTTTAACACCTGCATTACTTCTCCCCCCCAAGAGTAGCCCACTGCTTGAATCAGAGCTGAACGATCTTGAGGAGTACTGAGGCAGAGTACTGCATGATTTTCAAGAAGCTATATACAGCAATCTGTTGGCCCCTTCCACCAGCCATGATCTGCCTGTATCTCATGTTATCTCTAACAAAGCAAAGGTTTTATTTTAAAATATCAGCCTTAAAAACGTTGAAAGGGGTTAATTAGCTGTCTGTTTCCCATTGAGAAGATTTCCCTTCACTTCCTGCCTTGAGACATAGGAAGTAAGAAGAAATCTTTTCAAAAGTGTTGGGAGTGTGACCATTGTACCCATTGAAAGATAATGATTCCATCCCTTTCCAGTGAATTTGTGGTTTCCAATAATTTCATGGCCTGGAAATATTATTTATAGATAGATAGATAGATAGATAGATAGATAGATAGATAGATAGATAGATAGATAGATAATGGAGACAGACTATATAAAAAGAGAGAAATAAGGCAAAAAGGGAGACAATGAAGAGACAGACAATGGAGAGAGCAAGCAAGACACAGATGGAGAGAGAGAGCGAGACAGGCAGGCAATAGAGAGAGCAAGAGACAGACTGAGTATTCACTGTGAAATTTGGCCACAAATTAAGATAAACTATAAATTAGGGTTGTCCCGATACCGAGCATTTGCTGAGTACTTGTACTCGGGCAAATGCTCCGATGCTTCACCCGATACTTGGACAGTCAGGGTGATCAGTGCGGTGGGGTAGTTACAAGCACTGATCACCGCTGACTGTCCTCGTATCCTCCTCCATTCTGCTGCTGTACCCCTCTGTGTCCCCCTCCATACTGCCATCTCCCTCCGTGCTGCCATCTCTTTTTCCATGCTCCTGCAGTGTGCCCCCATCCTTGCTGCTGCCGTGTGCCCCCTGTCCGTGCTGCTGCCGTGTGCCCCCATCCGTGCTGCTGCCGTGTGCCCCCATCCGTGCTGCTGCCGTCTTTTTCCGTGCTGCCGCCAAGTCCTGCCGCCGTGTCCCCCCTCCGTGCTGCCGCCATGTCCCCCCTCCGTTCTCCTCCTCCACCTGCTCGATCTGTCAGGATGGAGAGCGGCGGTAGGAGCCGGTAAATCCGGCTCCTACCTTTTTTCGAATGTACAGAGTCAGTGATCACTGACTGTCCATTCACATAACTGAAACATCGTAAACTATGTTTACAATGTTTCAGTTTATGAATGGAGAGGAGCCGCTGTCTTCTCTTTCATTTTCAGTGCTGCTGAGAAAGGCACTGGGGAACATGTGTCCCTAGTCCCATTTCTCTGTCTCAAAGGGGAGATGTCAGGGGTCTGTCAAGACCCCTGCTATCTCACCAAAGCCACCCAACAGGGCTAATAAAAAAAAAAAAAAAAAAGGAATTGCAATAAATAATAAAAAAATGAATTGTAAAAAATAAAAAAAACACACTGACACTGTCCATTTCCCCCCACCCCCTTAAAAAAAGGAAAGCATTGTAAAAAAAAAAACTACTGACACATGTGCCACTGTCACATGAGATTTAAAAAAAGTATCGGTAATCGGCGAGTACTTGATAAAAAGTATTGGTACTTGTACTCGGTCCTAAAAAAGTGGTATCGGGACAACCCTACTATAAATGCCTATATTGCTCACCTGTTATCAGAAATTGGAATGTTTTCCACAGGCTAAAAATTAGGGATCCCTATATTTTCAAACTAGTTAATGAAAACTCTGGGTAACCTACCACTGCTTGAAGTTTTCAGACCCACTCGAAAATCTCTCCCATTGAAGAAAGGTCCATCCAGAGCATCTGCAACCATCTTCTTCATCAAATTCCACCCACTCTGCTCCAGGGTTTTACATTCTGAAGTCTGAATAAGAAATGGAAGTGGAGAAGCCACCAATGATGAAGTAAGGAATAGGAAGATATTTTATGCTACCGAAACTCCCTTCAGGACCAATACACACAAATGTGTCCAGTTTGTTTCTATCCTGCAAGAGGTTCCATCCACACCCCGAAGAAGGGGACCGTTTGAACCCCTCAAAACACATTGTGGGAGATTTACAAAAACTGGTGCACACAGAATCTGGTTACTATGCACAGCTATATCAATCCGCTTCCAACGTCAGCTTGTTCAATTACATTTTGACAATAAAAACTAGAAGCTGACTGGTCACAATGCACAGCTGCATCAGATTCTGTGTGCCAAAGTTTAAGTAAATCTCCCCCATTGGCACTTTCATTCCTGCATATCAGTCAATTTAAAGCATTTAACTCCAGAAAAAAAATGGATCCTGCTCCTTTAAGGCATGTTATATGACAGTGCTTGTCCTGTGTCATTTTGCCCCCTCTGTAACACCCAAAAAAAACACAAAAAAAAAAAAACACTTTACTGATCCTGCCAATTTCTCCCACCCTCTGTAAACTGACTACGGTGTAACATGGCTGCTGAGACCAGACACCGTGGTCAGATTACAAGCCTCTGTCATCAGCAGCCTGCTCTCTGCTCCTGTCTCCCCCTCCCCTGTGTCTGTGTCTGAGCCACCCCTCCCCCTCCTGCTGCTCTCATAACACTAACCTGTATACACCATCAGCACTGCCTCCTATTGCAGTGTTGTCCTCTGAATGATTTATAGATATAAATGCCTCATTTAAGAGCCGAGATTGCGATCACATGACCAGCCAGCTCTATCCTCTTCTTCTCCTCCTTCCCTCCAGACTGACATCAGCAGGCAAATCTCAGCCCCGCCCGCTGCATCTCAAGAGGAGAAAAGGAGAGAGCTGGCCAGTCATGTGATCGCAATCTCTGCAGTGAAATAAGGTATTTGGAGCATTTATTTTTATAAATCATACAAAGAGGCATACTACAATATGAGGCAGTGCTGATGGTTTATACAGGTTAGAGTGGCTTGACAACCATTTTAAGATTGAGGACGGCTGATGGCCAACACTCCTTGGAGAGTTGGTTTTAAAATGGAATCCTTTTCCTATAATCTAACCTACATTCCAATCTCCTGTACATACTGTCTTATATGTCTTTAGTACAAGTTTAAACACAACAAACAAAAAAGGAAAAGTTCTAATTACAGTTGACAGCAGCTAGTGGAAACAATAACCCTCCCAAACAAACTATAGCATTAGCTCACCGGCTGTGGCCGTTTGGTTGTTCGTGCCCGATAAAAGAGTCTCAGTGAATTGCGACCCTTCTCCTTTCTGTCCAATTGAGCAGGAGAAATCGAGAGCTGGCCTGACTGCCTTTTGTGAGAAGAGGATGGAGAAAACAGAAGCAACAGAAGGCAATGAGCAAAGGCAAGAGTATTCTAGTAAAGAAACACTGCAAGTGTGCTAAAATTACAATGTTTACTCACTTTACTTGAAACTTATTTTCATAAAATGCAGTGCAACCTAGAGCAGCGGTCATCATCCAATGGCCCGTGGACCACAAGAAAATGTTGGCGGTCCTCAGGGGTTCTGCCGCAAGTCAACAGCCCAATGTTGTTTCCAGTGTTGATCTCAATGAGGGGGGGGGGGGCAGAGAGTCAGAGCATTGTGTGTATAAGACAGCAGTGTGATCCAGGGAGAAGGGGGCAGAGAGCCATAGCTTTGTGTGTATATAAGGCATGTAAAATTCATGTTGTGGTCCACGGGATTCCAAATTGTGAGTTTAGTGGTCCGTGAGGTCCGAAAGGTTGGCGACCACTGGCCTAGAGTCATCAGGCTTCTCAAAGGGTTTTCTAAGTGAGACTTGCACCTGCTTCTCGCATGTTTCAGGGTAATGCAACCTTCCTTTCTTGCCTCAGTGTGCATGTGTGGGCAAGGCTTCAGTGGGCTTAGAGAGGAGAGGGTTTAGGCACAAGAAGAACTTCCAGGATAGACTGACTGAGTGCAAAATATTCATTGTGTTCCCCTTATTCACACCATAGCTAATGTTTTAAAGACTTGGTAGGGAATAGTAAGAAAAACACTTAAGGCTCTTTCACACATGCGGAGTAAGAAAAACACTTAAGGCTCTTTCACACATGCGGACCGTATGTCAGTTTTTCATCCATCCATTTTAGGTTTAAAAAACAGACATGCATGTATCCCTATGGGATTGCAGATGTCAGTGGATCCGCTGACATCCGATCTCATCGGTCTCCGCTACACTCAGTTTCTGCAGTCGGAGGAAAATCCTATTTTTCAATCCGTCATCGCATCGGATGAACACAGAGGGTCCGTGTTCATCCGATCCTCCCATAGAGGAGAGCGGCGATCTGACAGGGCGGTCCCTGCACAGTGCAGAGACCGTCCTGTCATCTGCCGACTCAGAGGGGTTTAAAAGAGCGATCCCCACTGAGCAAGCGGGTGTTAAAAAAATGGATCCTCGTGTGAAAGGGCCCTTACCCTTACCTAGAAGAGTCATAGTGCCATAGTGAAAGGCATAAAAACAACAGATCCAACTTTTCCAATACTTCTAACAGTAGCATGGTCACAAATATCCTGCAGTTTAGCCTTGAGATTTAAACCTCCATCTAGAATTACCTTTTTATGCGTTTGCTGTTTCTTCGCTTATTTCTGCCTTTTTGTCCACGAGAGGATGAATCGGGATTTGGTGGAACAGCAGGGGATTCTGAATTAAGGTCCAAAAAGTTGCAAGGACTCACCAAGAAGTCAGAAAACACCTCTTCACCTCCTGCGTCGTCTGAAAAGCAAGTCACAAGAGTTAAAATGACAGCTAGAGACCAGTACCGTTAAACTTTCTGATAACTACCTGGCAATGGAGACTGGGATGTGCTTGGTTCTTCATCGTTCAGATATTCTTCGGCAATTATTGATTTGCTAAAACAATAATTAAACATGTTCATGTTTCTCCATGCTTGAGAAACCCTAAGCAACATGGAGCAGAAACTAGCAAAATTGCGGTTACCGTTTCTTGGGTGTACAAAGTTCTCCACAACCAGAATCCTCGGATGCTTTACGCTTGGTTTTGCTCCTTTGTGGCAATTCTATTTCATCTAACAAATTCAGAAGCTGGTCAGTAGCTAAATCTTGAGGTCAAGACGACTCAGCTAAAATGACAAATCATTCTCTTACCCAATGCTCGATCTGTACTAAAGCTTGAGGGACCTAGGCCAGACTTCAGTTTGTTTAAAGCGTCATTAACTATTCCTAAAAAATAAATAAATAATGGAACAAATTTAAAATTATAATTTTGAATCATTGCTACTTGAAGTAAAGATGGCAACAAAAAAAATGGTGGTAACAAGGTATTCAGTGGATGTCAGAATTATACTAGGGAGCCGGGGAAGAAATATTACATGGGTAGCCAAGTCACTCCAAAGGACAGTGAGGTCCATTGCTACTTGTTCAGGAGCCAGTCAGTCAAGACATTGCAGAGGCAATAGCATACTAGCTCATTATGAATTACTTACCTGAGATTGAAGCCCCGGAAGCGACTTTTGTTCCTCACTTCCGCCATTGATACCCAAATTACTTCTGGGTATCGCGGGTCCGGAAGTTTAAGTGATAGTAAACTCTGTTCTACCACTTGTACCTACAGGTAAGCCTATAGTAAGGCTTACATGTAGGTAATGTGAATATCTCCTAAACTTGAACTGTTTAGGAGATATTCAGAATGCATGCAGTCAGTGACTTTACCTACTTTACCTAAAGGTCTGGCATACAGTGCCAAAACTTCAGAGCCCTATCCGTAAAAGGCAACCCCCGCATGCATGCACAGGAGTGACGTCATCGCACCCCTGGCCACTCATGTAGCCAGAGGCCACAAACCCAGAAGGAAGACCAAGGGAATATGGATGCCCTCTCAGCGTTGCATACTAGCCTATTATGACACTGTTTTTGTTTTTGTCAATTGCAGTTTACTACCGCTTTAAAAACTGTGGTCATCAATACCGCTCATACTGCGCCTGCGTCTCCTGCGAAGACCTTCGAGGTACTGGCTGACCGAGTCCTCCTCACCCACATCACAGGGAAGAGAGGTTTTCTCCAAAATAAAGGAAGGAACCTGCCCTGCCAAGAGAAAGAGACTCATGTAGAAACAGTCATGAAAGGGGAGAGATTTAGGTCTGCTTTGAGCCGTTATGGAAAAGGAAAATATTAAAATTATAGGTATACATCACTGGTGCCAGTGTTACTGCATTTGATCTTAAAAGGATATATTTTTAAAACAAACATGTTCTACTTACCCGCTCTGTGCAAAAGCCCTGAAAGCCCCGTCCCCCGCCGGGACGCTTGGCTTCTCTTTGCAGTGTTGTGACGAGTATTGAAATAATGCGCTGGAAGCTTCTTGGATGCAGCAATAGCTTTGCTTTTATGGAGGATTAGCAATGCATGTCTTACAGCATGAGAAACATGAAACAGGAACTAACCACAAACAAGTGCACTGAACTTAGATAGACAATACATCCTGTAATTACATTATATCAGATACACACCATAATAACACAGCGCCACCTGCTGCATAGATAGGTATAATGCATACAGCATTGTCAGTTTATTAGCAGCCATGCTGTTCTTTCCAACACTCAATGCACCCCTGCATCCGAGGGGCTTGCTCCCAAGCTGGGCTGTGCGAGTCTATTGACACACACAGCTCAGCCCAGCCCCACCCCTCTCTCATAGCATTTGATTGACAGCAGCCAATGGCTCTCACATCTGTCTCTGAGCCTGAGAGAGGGGAGACAAAGAACCAGCATTGCTGCAGGTGGGCACAGTGCTGTATCGATCCTGGACTCCAGTAAGTGTTTAGGAAGGGGGGGGGTGTGTGAGGAACAACTAGTGGATATTTTTTTAACCTTAAATTCAGGTAATGTATTAAGATAAAAAAAGCTTCTGGCCTTAGAACCAAGAAAAAAATTATCCCTTGCATCTGGGTTACCCCCAACTGTGAGGGGCAAGTGCTTGCATAGGTCTAGGGAACCAGGAAACGCAATATAAGTTACCTGATCTATTCCCCCGGCAGCCAACGCTCTCTTATACTCCCCTACGCTCTGGCAGTGGACTGTCTCAACCAATCCAGGGCTATAGGCTCTGCATTGGACTTCCTGATGACGATGTCGGTAAACTTGCAAACAGTGGAGCATAGGTGAGAAGAGACTGTGGGGACCAGTCCTACAGCATGATGGGAGCCTGTGGGAATAGACGACCAGGTAAGTAAAAATGCTTTTTATGGCCCCCAAGACCTAAGCATGAGCACTTTCAGTACAGGAACAGCCCCACTCAAGGCCTTTTGTCTTTTCCCTGGTGTTCAGCTTTAACCACCTGATCTCCAGAAGAAGATTTACCCCCTTCATGACCAGGCCATTTTTTGCGATACAGAACAATTGCGGGGTTGTGCAACTCTGTACCCTAACAAAATGTATGTCCTTTTCTTGATCATACATCACGGAACATAGAGCCTTAATTACTTAATGGGTTATGTAGTCACCACAGGTGATTGGACACTGGCAAACCCAATTAAAATTGAGTCCTCCCCTATATAACCCCTCCCAAATGGAGAGTACCTCAGTACCTTTTGCCAGTGTTAAGGTGGTTGAAAATGCTCTTTTGATGTTCTGGCTGTGGAGACCTAGGAGCTATAACCGGATCCATTCCTCGGGCTGATATCAAAGGCCTAAGATGGTTGGTACCGAGGCCTCGTGCAAGAAGAAACAAGGTTTACCTGTAATGTCTCTCTGCGGAGGTCTGGGATCCAGACTTTGGTGTACCAAGACATATTTGGCATGAAAAGTTTCTGGCAGAGTCTTCTACAGGTCCAGGTATGAGGTTTTCTCTAATAAAACCCTTGGTAAAACTGAAGGTTGGCACAACTTGCCCGCCGTGATGGGTGAAAGCTGGAACTACTTTTAGTAGCTTCCCTGCGGCGTGGATCAGGTAAGAAGATAATTTTTATTTATGTATTATCTTCTTTGTAGGATGTCTTTCCTGGTTCTCACCACTGGAGGGAGTAAGTGCAAACCTGGTGTTTTCTTACATAGCCTTCCAGAATAACATGCTCAGTGAAGTCGGTCAAATACAACACCACTCAACTCCTTCCGCTGCAGGCTCTGCCATGATACGCATACAGGGGTCCACAAGTTGCCCCCCAGTAATCTCTCCCCCCCCCTCTTCCTTGTCTCCTGGGCGCCGCCATGACAGCGACGTGCGCGTACGACGGGAGCATGTTGTTCTGTCAGTAGAGACACATGGATGGGGGAGAGCCAAAAGTGGTTGCTAGTGCCCGTGCGCAATGCAGGACACCTGTGTGCAGGCACCAAGAGGCTCGTTCAAGAGCCCAGCACGCCAAAGCCTTCTGTAAGCGGCATGGACACATAGCTGTGGGCTGTAAGCATCCCTGTGGATTGAACCAGGCAAACCAAAAACTCCTACTCGGCATCAGGTTGTGCAGTGAGCTGATATTTTGTGTATTGTAAGACTATATCACAGCAGCGGTTGCATTTATATTTGTGGATAGTACCTTTGCTTTGCAGTAAAAAGGGTAAAAGAGGCACCAGAAAATCCCAGCATACGGCTAAGGATTCTGAGCTTGCATGCAGTTTACCATCCCCCTCTGTCAGCCCGATAGCAGCCTCACAGGATGAGCCCCTGTCTGGTTTTGCAGCTTCTCCCATGGCAGCTCCTGTATACGTCACTGAGGACACTTTAAAAGTTGCCTTGGATGGCCTGGAAGGAAGAATTGCTAATATTGTCACAACCTCCTTGAAACATAGCAGAAAACGGGGTAGATCCCCTTCACCTGCTTTGGCTCTCATCAGATGAGATTCAGGCCTATGGTTTAGAAAAGAAGATCCTTCCTTTTCAGGTGAAAGCACACTTGACTAGAGCAGTAGGTGTTACATAAGCAGTGCATCACCAAGCCTCCATGGCTCAGATCTGTAAGGCTCTAATTCTACCAGGTAGATGTGTGAGCTTACAAGGATGCCGCCTTCGGGCGTAGTGCAGGCAGCCGTATAGATCCTCTGGCTCGATGGCAGTCTTATTCTGATCTGTGTCTCCCTCCCCTCAAATTTTAGCATTGCTATGGGACATCCCATTAAGTGATTAAAGGATCACTAAAGGAATTTTTTTTTTTTTTAGCTAAATAGCTTCCTTTACCTTACTGCAGTACTGGTTTCATGTCCTTATTGTTCGTTTTTGCTTTGAAGTGGCTGTAATTCTGCTGTGATCTCCACACTTCCTGCTTGTCTTTTTCCTTATAACTATCGTACTGGGAGCTTTGCACTGTACGTCTAAGCTGTCATTACTGTGTGTCTAAAACTTAACAGAACCAGATTCATTTTAAAAACAAAACACTGCCCTGGATTTGTTTGTTTTTGTTTTGTGTGTCTCTCTAGTTCACAGGAACATGAAAACAGTTTGAAAGTGAAACTAACCTGCAGGCACATTATATGATTGATTTTTTATCTATTTGTAATCATTTTTAAAAGGAATCAGTTAACTTTTATGTCTCTATACCCTGTAAACAGTCATTTCAGCAAAAAAAAAAATTTCCTTTAGTGACCCTTTAAGGCTCTGTGTCCCGTGATGTATGATCAAGAAAATAGTATTTCTTAATAGAGCTTACCTGTAAAATCCTTTTCTTGGGAATACATCACGGGACACAGAGCTCCCACACCTCTTTGGCGTTAAATGTGGAACACTTATTGCTTTGCTACAAAACTGACGTACTCTCTATTTGGGAGGGGTTATATAGGGGAGGAACTCAATTTTAATTGGGTTTGCCAGTGTCCAATCACCTGTTCTGACTACATAACCCATTAAGTAATTATAGCTCTGTGTCCCGTGATGTATTCCCAAGAAAAGGATTTTACAGGTAAGCTGTAATAAAAAAAATCTTATTTTTTTCTCCACAAATAGAGATTTATTTTGGTGGCATTTCATCACCTCTGTAGTTCTTAAGGTTTTGCGCTATAAACAAAAAAAACTGACAATTTCAAAACAAAAATATATTTTTTTACTTTCTACTATAAAACATATACAAAAAAATTATTTTTTTTTATAAATGTATTCTCATATTTTTCATAAAACAAATCCCAATAAACATATATCGATTTGTTTGCGCAAAAGTTAGAGCGTCTACAAACTATCGGATAGAGAATATATATATTTATTATTATTTTTATTTTTTTACTAGTAATCCTGGCGATCAGCGACATATCGGGACTACGATATTGCAGCGAACAGTCGAGACACTGACACTTTTTTGGGACCAGTGACACTAATACAGTGTGCTAAAAAAAATGCACTGTCACTGTACTGACACTGGCCGGAAAGGGCCAACATCAGGGCCAATCAAAGGGTTAAATGTGTGCCTGACCAGTGCTTTACTACTGTGGGGGAGGTTGCTTGTACTAGGCGAAGGCATGGATCGGAGAGCTGCCTTGCCAAGGTATATTTACAGTATACGATTGGCAAGTGGTTAACATTAGGAATGCTAAGCAGAAGGGGCCAGATTCACGAAGAATCGCGGCGGCGTAACTTATCCTAGATAAGTTACACCGCCGGAGGCCGCGGGCGTAGGTTTTCATCGCAAGTGCTTGGTGAATCGGGCACTTGCGATGAAAACCTTCGCCCGCGGCCTCCGGCGCAAGGCGGGCCAATTCAAATGGGCGTGTGCCATTTAAATTAGGCGCGCTCCCGTGCCAAACCTACTGCGCATGCTCCACTTCCTAACTCCCACCGTGCTTTGCGCGCCGTGACATCATTTTTTTGAAAGACGACGCGCGTAGCGTACTTCCGTATTCCCGGACGGCTTACGCAAACGAGGTTGATTTTTAAATTTCAACGCGGGAACGACGGCCATACTTTAGACAGCAATGACTAAAGTTAAGGCACCAAAAAAAAAGTGTAACTTAGCAAAGGGAAACTATACTAGCGGCGACGTAGCGAACGCGAAAAACCGTTGTGGATCGGCTGTAACTCCTAATTTGCATACCCGACGCTGGTTTACGACGCAAACTCCCCCCAGCGGCGGCCGCGGTACTGCATCCCAAGATCCGACAGTGTAAAACTATTACACCTGTCGGATCTTAGGGAGATCTATGCGTAACTGATTCTATGAATCAGTCGTATAGGTAGAAACAGAGATACGACGGCGTATCAGGAGAAACACCGTCGTATCCCTTTTGTGAATCTGGCCCAAGGCTTTTATTGCAAGACATATTATGTTTCTGGAAAAATAAGAAGGTTGCGCTAACTATATAACGGTAGCACAAGAAGTGCATAAACCCAAAATGACAAATGATGAATGTGAATAAATAAACCATTGAATGCATAAAATAATGGATGAAGTGAAAAAATATTAATACCACAAATAAACCTAAAAAGTGTATATAACACAGACACAGTGAGCCAATCAGTACACTTCTGCATAAAAATCATTTTTAACAATTTATAACACCCGTGCATAAAGTCTCTAATCAATTCTTCCATATAATAAAGAATATTTTCTTTTCTTTGGTCATGATATATGATATATGCTTATTGGGATTTTTTTATGAATAATATGTAGCAGAATACATTTATGAACAAATTAGATTTTTTTTCTATTTTTTTTATTGGATATGTTTTATAGAAGAAAGAAAAAAAATATTTTTGTTTTGAAATTGTCAGTCTTTTTTGTTTAAAGCGCAAAACCTTAAGAACTGCAGAGGTGATGAAATGCCACCAAAATAAATCTCTATTTGTGGAGAAAGAAAAATTAGATTTTTTAATAAAGCTTACCTGTAAAATCCTTTTCTTGGGAATATATCATGGGACACATAGCTATAATTACTTAATGGGTTATGTAGTCCCCACAGGTGATTGGACACTGGCAAACCCAATTAAAATTGATTTCCTCCCCTATATAACCCCTCCAAAATAGAGAGTACCTCAGTTTTGTAGAAAAGCAATACGTGTTCCACGTTAACGCCAAAGAGGTGTGGGAGCTCTGTGTCCCGTGATGTATTCCCAAGAAAAGGATTTTACATTTGTGAATGGTCAGCGGTCTTCTGGGACACACAGGTCCCAGAAGCCAGCTGAGGGGCTCGCCGTACGAAAAGGTAATTCCTGCATGGCGGAACGGATGGATCAAAAGTACAGGTTGTACTTCATAAAAAGGTAATCTAGAAAAAAAAATGTTTTTACTATACAAAAATGAGGGGTGGAGACGTGGTCTTTCGTTTAAGACCACCTCTCAAAAGTGGGTAGAACTCCGCTTTAAATAGCGTTAGTGGTGCTCAGATGCAGTGAAAATCTGCTTTAGGTCATCCTTAGCCAGCCTATAACGATGGCCAAAGATACCAAAACTGGATGAAGCCCCAGCAGAGATGTCCCCGATGGACATTGCTTCTCTGAAGGGGAAGTACTGCGGCTCGATTAGCCAGCATTAGTCTTCCAAGAGACATGCTCCTAGTAGAAAGCTGGAGAATGTGGAAAGCAGGCTCCTCTAAGCTTTCCTAGCATTATCTGCGAATACTGACAGCAACCCCACATCTGTTTTCCTATAGGCCTTTCCTGTTGAGCTTTACAATAAAACAGCATTAGAGGACACAGGAGGGAACAGAACATCGGCTTCTGTTCTATCAACTCAAAATTCATTATAGAACACACATATATAACATTTTCTAATTGCAGTGCAGCACAGACTGCACCTGTTTAATGGCTTATACAACCCACAAAGATTGCTGAAATCAAAAAAGGTTCATACAGTAGATCTATTTTTTTTTTAAATGGATATATTAGTTTATTTCAATAAAGTGGAAGAAAAGCCCAATTTTATATTTTCTTAAAAATGTTCCTCCCCTATATATAAATAAATAAATAGAAGATTTCAAATACTTAGCTGCTGCAGGGGAGAGGAGGGAGAGCTGGGCTATGGGTGTTGTCTTGACTTCTGAAATTCCCAGCCATTGCCGAGTCAGGGCCAGACTGGGGGGGGGGGGGGGGGTACCCATCTACCGGGTTTACAGATGTAGCAGGTACTTCTCCAGACTGATCTAATCTATTAGGAGACAGCGGTCTGCTGCAGCAGTGTGGGTTTTTTCACTCCCCTTTCTGTCTTTATACACAGACACTCAGTACTGCTTGTTTGAAAACTCCCTATTGGAGGTTGTCTGTAAACTCCCTATTGGAAGAGCCCGAGCCAATCAGGAGACAGCAGCAAAGGATTGTGGGGAGGAGATAAAAAGCCAGAGGAACTAGGCCAGAGCCTCTTTTTGCCTGCACCCCATCAGGAGAGCACCAAGCCATGATTAAGCACTGATCGCAGTGTGAAACGTGTAGGCTGGTATCTCCATTTTTTTGCTGTACTTTGTAGTGCATTTGCCATCTGTTTTAAAATAAAGACAACCTAAGGTTTTTTTTGGAAGTGCGGCTGTCCATTCTTCTAGCCTCTACATCCTGCACTATGTGTGTGTGGAATCGCGGCCTACCAAGGGACACACAGCCTGCAACTCCAGCCCAGAGGAACAGATTGTTCATGCGGCTCCAGCCCAGAGGAACAGACTGTCCATGCTAAAGGAGGACACCCTGCAACAGCTCAAGGACTGAATGCCACTGTGACACAACTGCATCTAAGATCGATCAATCGCTCAGGAGAGGACCGCTGACTGTGATCAGGATTTGGTGAGGGGGCTTTGCCCAGGAACCTTTAATGCTTTTCATAGAATACCACATCCAAATATTGTCCTCAGAGCTCCTACATTGCCAGTGAAGATAATAAAACGCAAAGCTTTGCCTCCAGGACACTACCACGGTTGCTCTTAAAAGGGGACACACCACAGGTATTGAGATAATTTCACTGGGTGTCGTAGGCTGGCCTTTAGCCACAGCATCCCACACACACACACACACAACAAAAGTTATTGGGGAATCTATTTAATCTGTACACATTGTTACCTATTGCTTTCGTTGTTTGCATAGTGTTCCTGACTGTTTTCTTTAAACTGTTTCAACCAGGTCCTGGCCTGGGTACTTACACAGGTCCTGGCTGACTAATGTTAACCTGAATTTTACTTTTCTTCAAGTAAACTACAAGAAGAACTGTGTTGTGTATTCCTGCTGAGTTATTCCATTAATCACATTGCTGGGTGCGCCAGGAGGGGCTGGGACAGTTCATTGGGGTCGAAAGGCAGAGTAATGGACTAAACAAATAAAAGCAGCTCCCTCTGGGGTTTGCTACACAGTTTGCATGTGGGGCAAGCTGTTCCCTTCTCATTACATGCATGCCCTGCCTTTTTTTGCAGATCTGGCACTATCCAGTCAGTGCAAGGAGACCAGCGGAGACAGAGAACACCCAATAAGAAGGTCCTAGGTCATCACTATGAACTTTAAGATCCATATGAAACCCAGCATGCAGATCTGGACACTGAGACAAGCAGGATGGTAGGTAGGAGTTGGATTCCAGCAGAAGGCGGCGATTGGGAATGCACATCATGAAGACCGAGGAGGGGGGCAGTATGGCATATTTGCCCCTGGGCACTGGATGACCTGGTCTCAGCACTGTGTTGAGCACTCCCAGGCTTGGGGGTTTCGGGGGTGTGCGGAAGCCCTTTTGAAATAAAGAATATGCGCAAGCACCATGAGATTCAACTACACTCTGCTCCCAACTCTGTACAGCTTCAGCCCTTACTTCCCAGGTGACAATAGAAAGACATGCACTGTACCAAGAATGAGATCAGTGGAGGATCTGCTCATTCTCCTGCAAACTGTATGGTGAATACACCTGCTGCAATCCTCTGACTGAAAAGCATGTGCGAGTTTGATTTCCTTTTCTACTGACAAAAGTGTAGCGTTACCCCCCACAAGGGCTAGTTTTGTGCCCCAGGTTCTTTTCCAGCAGCTTTCACACTTCTGCACAGAGTCTAGGGGTTGCCTTTCTTAAAGTTTATTGCAAGTTAACTTGGATACTCCTGTAGCGCCCTGCTCCCAAATGACTGGGCGCTGTGTTAAATTTAGTGGGTGTCTGAGCCGATAATGTGGCTCAGACTGCGATTTATACTAAATTAGCCTCTGTCCTGGCAGTGGCTGTGCCCAATAGCATTTTCCCACTGTTGCCTGTAGGTGACGATACCCCCACAGGTCAGTGTTTGAACACGGGCAAGCCATAGATCATTGAGTATCTTTCCTCGAGAGCAGCCCAGTGCCGCGCTGTGCATGCCGGTAAGGGATACTTAAGGGGCAGACGCCATATTTTGGGGTCCTTCGCCTCATGGCCCTCCTGGCACCAGGTATGTGTTGCGTGATTTTTAGTCCCGGTACCACATTGGCCCGAGGCTGCATCTCTATCACTAGGCCCAGTTATGCTGACTGGGGCCTACAAGTCAAGAGGGATCTCAAGCTGTCCATCTAAGAGAAGGAAGCTACACTCAAAAGGAGGGAACCAGGGGAGGAGACCAAGCGGAAGGCTTATGTCTCGGGATAGGCCTGGTGACCTTATTAAGGAGGGATCCACAAATCAACCTGTTTCTACAGTTCGCGGAGTTGGCTTAAAGGCTCTTTAACCACTTAAGCCCCGGACCTTTAGGCAGCTAAATGCCAAGGCCAGGTTTTGCGATTCGGCACTGCGTCGCTTTAACAGACAATTGCACGGTCGTGCGACGTGGCTCCCAAACAAAATTGCCGTCCTTTTTTCCCCACAAATAGAGCTTTCTTTTGGTGGTATTTGATCACCTCTGCGGTTTTTATTTTTTGCGCTATAAACCAAAATAGAGCGACAATTATGAAAAAAAATTCTATATTTTTTACTTTTTGCTATAATAAATATCCCCCAAAAACATATATATATAAAAAAAAAAAATGTTCCTCTCAGTTTAGGCCGGTACGTATTCTTCTACCTATTTTTGTTAAAAAAAAAATTGCAATAAGCGTTTTATCGATTGGTTTGTGCAAAATTTATAGCGTTTACAAAGTAGGGGATAGTTTTATTATTATTTTTTTTACTACCAATGGTGGCAATCAGCGATTTTTTTCGTGACTGCGACATTATGGCGGACACTTCGGACAATTTTGACACATTTTTGGGACCATTGTCATTTTCACAGCAAAAAATGCATTTAAATTGCATTGTTTATTGTGAAAATGACAGTTGCAGTTTGGGAGTTAACCACAGGGGGCGCTGAAGGAGTTAGGGTTCACCTAGTGTGTGTTTACAACTGTAAGTTGTAACAGTGAAGCATGGGGAAGCCGTGTTTACATACGGCTCTCCCCGTTCTTCAGCTCTGGGGAGCGATCGCGAGGGGGCGGCTAGAAACGAATAGCCGCGCCCTCGTCCCGGATCGCTGCATGTACCGGGGGGGGGGTCCCAATCGGACCCCCGACCCGCGGAAACGTACATATACATGTGGCGGTCGGCAACCGGGTAAGAGTGAATTTCATATGCAACTATATAGATCAGACCAAAATGAGGGACATGGCTCCAAATCAGGGACAGTCCCTCAAAATCTCGCTATATATATATATATATATATATATATATATATATATATATATATATATATATATATATATATATATATATATATATATATATATATATATATATATATATATGTTTTTGGGGGATATTATAGCAAAAAGTAAAAAATATTGCATTTTTTTCAAAATTGTCGCTCTATTTTTGTTTATAGCGCAAAAAATAAAAACCGCAGAGGTGATCAAATACCACCAAAAGAAAGCTATATTTGTGGGGAAAAAAATGACGCCAATTTTGTTTGGGAGCCACGTCGCACGACCGCGCAATTGTCTGTTAAAGCGACGCAGTGCCGAATCGCAAAACCTGGCTTGGGCATTTAACTGCCTAAAGGTCCGGGACTTAACCGGTTAATCTTTCAACAAAAAGTGTTTCCCAGTGCTAAACATATCAAATAATTTGTAGATTGCTGCATTTGTAAATTTCAAAAGCCAATATATAAGGAATAGTAGTGGTAAATTATAAAAAAATAAAACTAAAACTAAACTTTTCGGGGGGGTTAATTCTCCTTTAAGGGGGTGTGGCAGGGGGCGTGACGTTTTCCTACATACTTTTGCTAGTAGGTGTCCCTCATTCCCATCTCAAAGATTTGGGAGGTATGTGCACCACCCTGGGCATCAGCAGCTGCCTTCATGTAAACAGCCTTTACCTATATCCTGGGATCGTTCGATGAGACTTTGAATGGCAGACGCCTGAAGTTGCAGCTGTTTCTCAGTGGCAAGTGTCAGCTTTTCTCCCAAGTTGCTGCTAGAGAACAGACTGGGAGCTAAAACTACAGCCAGGTTCCCAGAGTCCATCCTGTTCTCATCACACCTGTCAGAACAAAAAGAGAAGAAGCAACAAGATCAGACCAATTTACATTCCATACAAGCGAGGGGTTAAAAGTAACATCTACTGAATCAACAAACGGGGTCCTGTAATGGGAGCCTCTACATTACAACATGGAGCACTGCAACACTTACATTTTCATGGGTCAATGCCTATCATGATAAGCTGACCAGAAAAAAAAACAACAGACTTTTGTTCTAAATCTTTCATTAAGAAAGTTATTTTTAAATTTCCTAATCACCAGTGGTGTCAAAACGACGTACGATTTTGACCACAGTGACAAACAAAATTCGAAGGAGCAGGGTGGATTTTTTTTTTTTTTTAACAAATTTCTTACAGAGTATGTGGTTTTCGTTTGGGAAATTACATTAGTTTCAAAATTGAGGCTCGGTTCACACTGGTGCGATGCGGGAAACCCTGCGAATCCAGTGCGTCTTCCTGTACCGCACCTGAATCGTCGGCGGTCCCCACTGCCCTCTGCAAACGGCTACGGGCGTCAATACAAAATTAAAGTGGATGTAAACCCTCTATACACCCAGTGAAGTGAACAGCCTCAGATGATACACAGGGATGAAACCAATCTCCCCACATAAGTTTTACATGTATATCTGCTGTCTTCACATTTATATACCGTTTAGAATGTTCAGATTGTGTTAGGAAATTTTCTCTTCCTGTTCAACACAGGAGTGTGATGTCTGGGCATACAGCCAAGATAGCTAACATTGATTGGAGGAAAGGCACACAACCCCCTCTCACCTTAGGCTCTCAGGTGTTTTGTAACAGGACCAGCTCCCTGCTAATCTATTTATAGTAACCTCCCCCGATAGAAGACTCAGGCTGCTTTTACCTGATGTGTCTGAGAATTTGTCAGCTGTTCTAATGCTGATAACAGAGGAATGGTTCAGGAGAAAGCTACGGAACTCAGCTCTTTGAAATTAGATAACAAAATACTGCAGATATATGTGCCCAGCTCAAATTTCATGAATTGCGTTTACATCCACTTTAATGACACCCCCAGATCGGTTCACAGATTGCAGTGCGAACTGTCAATTCGGACATGAACACCCACGTGATCGGATTCAGAAGAGGATCGGTGTCTGCAATAAGACATTACAGCTGGCTCTCCTGCACAGCAGGTGCCCTGGCCCCCCTTTTAAACTGATGGTGCCCAGGGTCAGTACAGGAGGGCTGGCTGTACTGCCTTATCAGCTAGCATGTGTGTATTGTGGTGCTCTGCAGTACACTGTAGATGTGTGTTGGGATGCAAGTTGTGGGGAGGTGCAGTGTGGTGTGGCGGCACTAAACACTCAAGAGTCCAGTTGCAGAAAAAGAAATTGTATTAGTGTTACAGATCACAACAAACTAGGAAGGCACCTGACTGGGAACACACAGGAAGTAACAGCAATGTGTAGCGGAGCAGCTCTCGGATGTGCCGGCAGCATCTGTCTTGAGGGGCGGAATGCAGCCTGGCTGGTGCGTGCCCAAAATGTGGAGGTTTCCAGGAAGGGTGACCTGTCCCTATTCTTTCCCTACTCATCTGGAACCTCTCCCTACCGCTATTCACTGTCCCTGACAGACAGGTGAACTGTCCTTACAGTACCCACACACAAAATGTGCACCAAGACCAACAACCAGGGTCTTAAATAGACTCTGCCTGGCTCAAGATGGCCACCAGAATCACATGGGGCAGGAGCATCCAAACAGATAGCTTCCCCATTGACTCAGGAAACCATAGAGGAACAATGTTCCCTTTGACTTCCTCTCCCTCTGCAATGCTGCTGCGGTAGAGCGCCACCTGCAGTGGAGAAAGTAGACTGCCCCTGACTACAAACTGACAACAAAATGGCAATGCATCACAACACAGTTATACCTTGTGTTGCCATTATACGTGGAGTGATGTGAACAACTCATAAAAGATGTCGTCCTCAAGCACCACTAGCAAGTGTCATTTCCCAGGTCTCATCTCACAAACCAAATAATAAATGGTCTACTTTAAGCTGCATATAGATAGATCAAAATTAAACCGGTTCAGCAGGGATTAGTCGAATTTCGATCCATCTATGGCCATTCATGTCGGAAAATGTCAGCTGACTGCAGCCACTGATCAGCGAGTCCCCACTGTCGGAATACAATGGCACAGCATTGAGGATTCCTCCATCCACCTCATTTGTGTGGATGGGGCAATCTATTTTTTTTTTCTTTCCGATCAGCCCCCCCCCCCCCCTGGATAGATACAGGAAAGATTGCATTTGGAAACTACTGCATTAGACACAAGATTGTCCTAAAAATCAGAGGAAATACTAAAAGCGGTAATAAACCTCAAACCATATTGCAGCTTACCAATCATTAGATGTGGTGGCTGCATTTGTTTTTTTAGGGTTTTTTCCCACCTCAGTTTTCACCTGGTGATCTGGCCAGTAACACACCTTCTGCGTTAGTCTACATTCAGAACCTGAGCATAGCGTCTGAGAATTTTTTCAACGTTTCTTATGCACAACTTTGGTGCGACTTGTGGGTTTTTACAGCGTTTGAGCTTCGGCGTTTTTTTATTAGCCAATAGAAAAAAAAAACTATCATCTGTTGCTAGTCATTTCAGCTTTAACCACTTAAGGACCTATTCACGCCGATATACGTCGGCAGAATGGCACGGCTGGGCACGTACATGCACGCGACCCGGTCTGAAGCTCCGTGGCCGCGGGACTCGCGGACCCGATCGCTGCTGGAGTCCCGCGATCGCCCCCCGGAGCTGAAGAACGGGGAGAGCTGTATGTAAAAAACACAGCTTCCCCGTTCTTCACTGTGGCGGCGTCATCGATCGTGTGATCCCTTTTATAGGGATACACAATCGATGACGTCACACCTACAGCCACACCCCCCTACAGTTAGAAACACAAATTAGGTCATACATAACCCCTTGTGGTTAACTCTCAAACTGCAATCGTCATTTTCACTATAAACAATGCATTTTAAATGCATTTTTTTTGCTCTGAAAATTACAATGGTCCCAAAAATGTGTCAAAATTGTCCAAAGTGTCCGCCATAATGTTGCAGTCACGAAAAAAATCGCTGATCGCCGCCATTAGTAGTAAAAAAAAAATGTATTACTAAAAATGCAATAAAAACGATCCCCTTTTTTGTAAACGCTATAAATTTTGCGCAAACCCTAATATTTTTAGGGCAGATTAGAAAAAAATATTGATTTTTTTTCAAAATTGACGCTCTATTTTTGTTTATAGCGCAAAAACTAGAATTGTCGTCTGGGGGTGGGAGAGGGGGTGTTAGATGTACTGGCAGATTTGGATACAGTAACAAATTAAAAGCAAAGTCCACCTCACACTTTTAAGGCAGGAGCAGCAATTTTTTTTTGCTTTTGGGATAAAGGTTTTACATAAATAAAAGCATATCTTGGTTAAACCAATTACCACCGATAGAGGTGCTTACATAAATGAATAAAAGCTGACCATTGTAAGCACCTGTCAGTGGTAAACAGTAAGGATGAGCTCCGGCGTGTTCGCATAGTACACGTGCAGAGTCCGCCAGGAAGTCTGCACGGCGCTGCGCTAATCACAGGCAGGGAGACATTGTCCCGGTGCTTGGCTGCAGAGATCGGGAAATGTCTCCCTGGCTGTGATTAGCGCAGTGCCGCGCACACTTCCTGGCGGCCTCTGCACACGTACTATGCGAACACGCCAGAGCTCATCCTTAAACAGTTTGTCCTAAACCGCTACAGCTGCAGGACAGCTTTCTCTGTTGAAAAACAGTCATACTTGTTGGATCAGCAGGTGAAAAGAAAAAAGAAAGCCTAAAAAGAAAACAAATGCAGCTATCACATCTAAGAACTGTTAAGCTACAAATATAATAAACATTTGCTTTTGGGTTTAATTTTGCTTTAATTTTTTATGATTGGCAGCTCCATCTAGTGGCCATAGTGTTGTATTTTCCTGATTCACTCTGCTTTATGAATAAAATAACATTCTACCTGCAGAGAAAATAGCCCAACATTCGATTTTGTCCCCCCATTTGCAATTTAACAGCAGTGGAAAAAGTTCTCCAGTTTTTAAAACTACACCCCATAGTTTTCTCAAATTAAAATCTTGCTGCCTGGAGTTGGGTCTTAACAGCAGTGGAATTTGGTGGAGAAGTTCAGTGTATCGAATGCCGCACGTTTCAGCAACCGATGGCTCACATTTGAGAAATGCGGATTCTAAGAGGAGTTTACATTGCAGTCCCGCATGACGAAAGCTACATAGACAAAATCTGATCCATATAATTAAAAAAATACTGGATTCTGCATATCAGACCCTTTAGTTTTCACAAATGCACAATAAATCAACATATGCCCATTTCTTTTTCTTTTTTTTTAATTTAGCATTTCAAATAAAACACATTTTGTGATATCAGCAGTCAGTTCAACAAATGTCAAGATTGGGGGGCCACCTTGTGGCCGTTTGGTATTACTACAGCGATTACCTGGAGGCTACATTTTGGAGGAAGGTACAGAAGTACCTCAAGGTCTCCCCATGGACAGGCGGCAGCAGACAAGTCACCATGGTTGTGGCGGCGCCCCTCTCCTCTTCACACAGGGCTTGCTGAATCTGGCACAGGGGGTCTTGTAGCTCTGGGGTGAGAAGCGGATGTGGAAGCTCCCGGAAAAACTGTTTCAGCAGAGCAGCTACATCACTGGGATGGGCAGAAGACAGAGCGTTCTCCCCAGATTCTAGCTGTGCCTACAACAAGAAGTTTTTATTTATTAATATCTGAAATGCTGGAATAAGCCACAATGCTTTGTGAAGAACTATTACTCATTTAAAATCAGTCCCTATCTCAGAAGAGCTTACCATCTAATATCACAACCACAATAATGCAGGAACTGAGATGACCATTTGGGTGTTTGGTCTGCGGCTTGAAACCAAAGTACATAGAAGCAGCCAGAACAAATAGTGCGATTCCAAAAAAAAAACTTCACACTTACATCAAATTTGCATGACAAGTCGCAACCCATTCTTTTTAAAGGCACCCGTTTGCGACTTAACCACTTGCTTACTAGGCAGATATACCCCCTCCTGCCCAGGTGAAATTTCAGCTTGTGGCACTGCGTCGATTTAACTGACAATTGCGCGGTCGTGCGACGTGGCTCCCAAACAAAATGGACGTCCTTTTTTCCCCACAAATAGAGCTTTGTTTTGGTAGTATTTGATCACCTCTTCGTTTATTTTTTGCGCTACAAACAAAAAAAGAAGAAGAGCAGCGACAATTTTGAAAAAAAATTCAATATTTTTTACTTGTTGCTATAATAAATATTCCAATTTTTTTTCCTTAGTCTAGGGCAATACGTATTATTCGACATATTTTTGGTAAAAAAAAAAAAAAGTCGCAATAAGCGACTGGTTTGTGCAAAAGTTATAGCGCCTACAAAATAGGGGACAGAATTATTATTTTTTATTATTTTTTTTTTTTTTTTACTAGTAATGGCGGCAATCTGCGATTTTTATTGGGACTGCGACATTATGGCGGACACATCGGACACTTTTGACACCATTCATTTATACTGCGATCAGTGCTATAAATATGCACTAATTACTGTATAAATGTGACTGGCAGGGAAGGGGTTAACACTAGGGGGTGAGGAAGGGGTTAAATGTGTACCCTGCATAGGGTTTCTAATTGTGGGGGAAGGGGACTGACTGGGGAAGGTGACCAATCTGTGTCCCTATGTACAAGGGACACAGATCGATCTCCTCTCTCCCTGACAGGACGTGGATCTGTGTGTTTACACACACAGATCCACGTCCTTGTCTGTGTAACCGCCGATCGCGGCCGCCAGGCACGCGCATCGGCATCTCAGTGATGCGTCGGGCACTCGGGCGCCCCCCAGTGGCTGGAGGCCGTGTATAGATAGCCTCCCGGCAATTGGCATCCACACTGCGGCCGTATATAGTCGTACGGCTGGCAGGAAGTGGTTAAAGTTGCCGCGACTTTGAAAAGGTGTCTGCACTATTTTGGTGTGACTTAATGCGATTTTGGTCGGAATTTCCGACAACAAATGTTTTATAGCATGCTTTCAAAATTTTCAGCATATGACTTTCTTTACTTCGCTGCTATGGTCTCTAGCCCCAGATCTTTTGTAGACCTAGCAACGCTCCTGCACATCAATAGAGAATAAGCACATATGATGTAGGCATGCAGATTATCAACCAGGGTTTCTCCAGAGGGCACTAGGGGTTCCTTGGGGTTTAGGTTCTCCGCCACTTGGTAAAGCCAGTAGCATGGAACCAAGGATATTTTAGCCGTCTGCAAGGGCGGCATCATAGCCACGACTGTAAGGAGGGCAATCCATCTCCCCGCTGCCCCCCCAATGTAAAGAAGACAATTTTACCCACTGGCCTCCAATGGAAGGGGACATTTTCCTAATGACTCCCGATAGACTAGTTTTACCAGCAGTGGCAGCTAATGCTCCATTTTCTGGGGGGGGCTGCAAACAAACCCCTGCCGCCAGGTCCGCACTTACCCCATCCAGGTCGTGGGCAGCTTACCTGGCTTCTCCTGCCAGCCAAACTGGTCTAAAGACCCGCTTCCTGTCCCGATTGGCTGGGAGGAGAAGCCAGAAGACAATAGCGAATATTGATTCACTAATGTCACAACTGGGTGGGCTCGGGCGCAGTGCTCTGCTCCCAGAGCCCAACCTTTTTGAAGCCAATTAGAGCCTCGGGCTCCAATAATGTGCTGAAAAAAAAAAAATAATAAATAAAAGCACACAACCCTCATAGAAAGCTATGCATCTGGCACCCCGCATGGAGACTAGGGGGCGGCGGCGCCCCTGCATCCCTTATGGACCAACCGTCGCTGCTTACCAGGGGTTCCCTGACACTTGTAAATTATTTCAAAAGGTTCCTCTGGAGTAAACTGGTTGAGAAAGCCTGGTTAAAACCCTAGAAGACGACTTCAGACTGTATCAATATACAGTTGCCTTTCACAGGAGGCCAACCTCTGATGTCTGCTCAGCAAGACCCCTTTACTTTTAACATTCTGTCCTGCATTGCTCCGGGAAGCTTTTTATTTCAGAAAAACTGTCCAGCAGTACATTTGCACCAGGCACTGTGAAGATCTTAATACCGTAAAAGGTCCACCTATACGTCAGGTTTGTCAACTGGCTACCTTATTAAAACTCTACCATCAACTGTAAAAAAAGTACAAGATCTTGACTATTTTGATATACAGTATTTTGCAGGGTAAACAAACACTTATGCCGCGTACACACGATCATTTTTCAGCATGAAAAAAACTTCATTTAAAATGATCGTGTGTGGGCTACACATCATTTTTCAGGTTCTGAAAAACAACAAAAAAATAAAAATTCGAACATGCTGCATTTTTTAACGTCGTTTTAAACTGTCGTTTTTCGGGTTGTAATAAAATGATCGTGTGTGGGCAAAAACGACGTAAAAAACCTGCGCATGCTCAGAAGCAAGTTATGAGACGGGAGCGCTCGTTCTGGTAAAACTACCGTTCATAATGGAATAAGCACATTCATCACGCTGTAACAGACAGAAAAGCGTGAATCGTCTTTTACCAACACGGAATCAGCTAAAGCAGCCCAAAGGCAAATGGAACTTCCCCTTTATAGTGCCGTCAATGGTGTGTGGGCAACGTCGTTTTAATGATTAAAGTCGTTTTTTGGACATGCTGAAAAACGTTTTTTTTCCATGCCGAAAAATGATCGGCATTACACTTGCAAAACACGCGAGTAAAGAAAATGTTGAAACTACAATTCCAGGTACAGGAAATACACACGCACAATATGATTATTCGAGAGAAAAATATTCTAGACAAAGTCGTAGGCCGATACTGGTGACCTAGTTCTGAAAGGTTTGTAGCCTGCCTGTCATTCAAAACCTCTCATGAAAAGTTTCCCTTAAGGGCCCCTTCACATGGGCTATCCAATCAGGTCTGCCTGTAAGTTTTTCAGGCAGACATTGGACCCCGCTCAGCAAACAGAGGTGCTCCAACGGAGGTGCCCGTGTGAAAGGGACCTAAAACACAGCTAAAAAAGGCTTTTATTTATTTTTTTAAGCCTTGGATAGAGTGCGGAGGGTTCAGAATACCTGTCAGATATTACTGCTGTCTGTGCCCCTGGTAGGGAGATTCACCCTCACTATTCATCCTGGAGACCATTATCACCAAGACTGAAAGATCATCCCAAATTTTGGGTTGCTGCCAGAATAGGGACAGAGAGGAAATTTTCCAATGAAGACACTAGTTCTGGTGACACCCAGTGATTCCAGTTTACAGGGACAGGAAACGAAGGAAAAATCTCACCAATGGGACACAGATGTAAAAAAAAAAAAAAAAAAAACACAAGGGGGGACTGACAGGTTTATAAACTTCCCTTACACTATCCAAGAAGTTTTGCCTTTAGTTCAACTTAAAATAAATAAGTATAATTTACCATAATTCAATCAAACGTATTTTCCAGCTCCAAGCCCAGACACCATGACCTCTGTCATCTAATCATGGATAAGAATTGCAGTCCCTCCCTGGTCTGGGGAGAAGTTTGCCTCTTGAGGTGTGTGTGGACGCTTCCATCATCGCCAGCTTTCTGTCGGTCTGGTGACAGTCGGGGGGATCCCAGCACTGCAACGTGTGCGGTCAGGCACCTTTCTTTGGTACCAGATTCTTCCTAAGCCTGCTCTGGGACCTCCCACCAGTGCCTTGAGCCTGGTGTCGTCTGGATTGGAGAGTGGGACGAAGTCCACCCTCTTTACACTCCTAAAGACACTGCATGCAGACACCTTTACCCTATGTAGCACCCCCTTTACTTTCAGTAGGGGCACTATGCTAAAGTTAGTGGGGGAATGAGAGATGTAATTTGCTCTCATTCTGAATTATGTCAAATTTGGCTGTCGCCAAATCTGGATTGTTCTGTGTGCTAGACAGCGTTCTAGGGATGCCGTACCATCCCTGGGCGGCAGGTGGCGCCAGAGAGGTCCAGGCAGAGCCACTTTTTCTCAGCAGCCAATTAGAGGAGTTTTCCCTTGCGGAGCATGCTGGGGGAGAGTATTTCTGTGGGCCGTTGTTCTTGGTTCTTCGCGGGTTCCTGGTTTCAGGTGCGGCACCCACCTTTAGGGTGTGCGCACATCGCGGGCCTACCTGGCCTGGGGTCACGCGCAACGCAGAGTTCCTGGCCTGGAGCAACTGATGCCACAAAGGGGCCCCAGTGACTGACTGGGTCCCCCTTCTACTGAGGAGATCCCAGGCTGTGTGCCGTTCAGTGGGGGATCGGCTTGAGGAGAACCCGGAGGCAGGTTGTCCAAGAGGGCTTGAACGAACCATCAGGGATCTGGTGACCGGGACATTGACAGGTACACTTCCACTGTCAACCTGTGACCCTAGCGCAAATTTACTGGGAGGATAAGCTCAACCATTTAGCCAATCTGATGCCCCCCAAAAAAGGCCACCACATCACTGCTTTACTCACTGAGAGTACTTGTCCTGGCCAGGAATGCCTGGAGAAGCACAATCCCCGCCCCCTGCTTGTGATTGGACACAAGAGGTGGCATTTATGATTTTTGGGAAGGGAGGGTGTTCCTGAATGGCAGTTTGGATATGTGGTCACCCTACCCTGCAGCCAGTATTGATAGGCTTATATGTGGCTTTGTCCCTCCCAGCAATGCCCTAATAAGGGATGAGTGAATGAATGAGCAACTTGTATAGCGATACAAATGCGAACTAAATCGCCTCAAGGCGCTTTTGCAGCCAGTGTCTGCCTGTGTCTTCAGAAGAGATAGGTCTTGAGCTTCTTCCTGAAGGCCAGATGGTTTTCTTCCAAGCGGATGTCCGCGGGTAGAGCGTTCCATAGCCGAGGTCCTTGGACTGCGAATCTTCGGTCTCCTTTTGATTTGTAGCGGGTCTTGGGGGATGTGGAGGAGGTTCTGGTTAGTTGACCGGAGGGGGCCACTTGGGGTGTAGTGCTTTATTTTTTCGCAGAGGTATTGCAGGGTTTTTCTTTGTGTACATTTATGAGTGAGGCAGAAGGTCTTAAATGTAACCCGATACTTCACGGCTAGCCAATGGAGGGTCCTCAGGGAGGGGGTGATCGATTCCCAGTTTTTTTTTTTCCCAGTTACCAGTCTGGCTGCTGTGTTCTAGACAACTTGTAGACGTGAAATTTGGTATTTGGGAAGTCCTAGGTAGAGGGAGTTTGCATAGTCGAGTCGGGAATTGATGCCGTCTCTCCTTTCGGGATGAAAGGGATGAGTTTACGCAACAGGCGAAAAAGGTGGCGAGATCCGCTGACTATACCTCGGCTTTTGGCCCAGAGGCCTAATCATCCCACCACTCTTCTATCAATGACTTTATGTGGTTCTTATTTACTTCTTTGTTATTGATCGGTTATTGATCCCTTGTCCACCGAGGTGCGATTACACTACAATTCCAACCTTTTCTTTAAGCCAAACCCGAACACTTTAATGGCCTGGGACACCTATGGGTGCCCCAAAGAGAGTAGTAATGCGGTGTGCATAGCGTTCCGCAGCAAACAGTGGGTATGGCCAAATTATTTCTTGCCGACATCATCGCCCCTCTAGTGATGCCGAACCTGCCCCCAGACAGTCGCCGCAGCTCCAGGACAGCAACATATTTGTGCGTGAATATCTTGGTTACTCTGGGAGCCACAGCCGAGTATGAATAATGTGTCCGGGTTTCAGTCTGACTTAAACCTGGACACATGATTCAAAGCCCGGACTGTCCGGGTAAATCCTGGACATGTGGCAACCCTAGATTACACTCACCCAGCTGGTTTATGCATAGTCCATAGGGTTGTCCGGATACCGAGCATTTGCACAAGTACTTGTACTCTATCAAATTCCCTGATGCTTGATCCGATACTTGGGCAGTCAGGGGTGATCGGTGTGACTTTGGGGGGGGAGTTACAAGCACCGATCCCGTTGTATAGATTTCAATATAGCAGCTGATGCTTCTCTCCCCCCCCCCCCTTCCGGCTTTTAGCTGATATATTGAAATCTATACAAGGGGAATCAGTGCTTGCAACTCCTCTCCACCACCACCGCATCGATCACCCGTCTGTCCCCCATATCCTCTTCCAGTCCCCGTGCTCTGCCCCCCAGTGCTCCTACACCCCCTCCCATGCTCCTACCCACCACCCCCCCCCCCTTTGTCCTGAATCTTGCAGGATGGAGAGTGAAGGAAGGAGCCAGTAAATCTGTAATTTACCGACTCCTTCCTTGTTCATTCGGAAAGAGTCTGTGATCACAGACTCTGTCCATTCATAACTGAGCACAATGCTTCAGTTCATGAAGAGAGGAGGAGCCGCTGTCTCCTGTTCATTCATCTTCAGTGCAGCTGAGGCTGCTGAGAAAGGGACTAGGGATTCAGTTTCCTTAGTCTCTTTCCCCCGATATCTCACTCACTCTCCAACCAACCCCCCCCCCCCCCCCCTCTACACACACCCCAACAGGGCTGATAAACAAAAGAAAAAGAAAAGGAAAAGGGAATTGTAATAATTTTAAAAGGTTAAAAATTGTAACCGCTTGGATCTACCTGCTCATCTGCACCGCTATGACCTTGTGAACATTCCAACCCACCTGACACTCTGGGTTCAGACATCTTTGCACCACCTTAAAATTAATAAGGCAAACAACTCACTGCGTTTGTATTCTATTAACGTTTAATGGAACAATTCAAAGAGGATATTGTTACACAGATGAGGCTATAGATCTACTGAGCTTCGGATAGCAGTCCTAGCTCAGGAATCCCCCTGCAATACCGCAAGGCAAGATAAAATTTGTACATAACAGTATAGTATATACACATATGTACAGTAAAATACTACTTATAAAATACTACTTGAAATTAAAAGGATAAGCAAAAGGTTAAAGTGGAAGTAAACCCTTCAATTTCATAGTTACAAAAACAGTTAACATTCCCGGCATGTCGGAAGTGCTAGCTGTCACATTTGTTTGTGCTCTCAACCAAACTGCCAAACCATCCAATGGCTGGTTTCATAACAGGTCACATGTACAGCATCATGGCAGTTTCAGATTAAACAGAGGTCAAGATGGCCGCTTCCTTGGCTGAAAACGATAGGAGGGTTTACTTCCACTTTAAGTATTTATACGGGCAAACTTCTAAAGGGGAAACCCAGGCCAGCCTATTAACCTTTAATCCTAATGATAGACCAGGCCTTATTAGCAATCGAATGAGGGCCCTTTAAGCAGTAATGACAGCAATGTCCCCATTGCAGACCTGATGGTCTTTACTGGCAGTTGGAGCTCATTAATTATATCCAATAAGGTGCAGTAACAAGCAATGAGATTTCTTCAAATGGAAGTTATAAGGAAAGGTTTGCAAAGGTGCCCAAATTGCCCTCTTACCAAGTCTTACCAAGCTCGGTTGAAGAAAGTTTTCCAGCGACTACTCACCGAGGGGCTGAAGCTGTCATTGAAGTGCCAGTTCTGCCAGAGGTCAGTTACGTACCTGGAACATGTAGTGTCAGCTGAGGGAATAGCTATGGACCCATAGAAGTTGAAGGCTGTTACTTCCTGGCCTCGCCCGAACACTGTCTCTGAGTTGAGGTTGTTTTTGGGTTTCTGCTCTTACGATTTGTGAAGAACTTCTCACAGATTGTATGGCCATTGAACGAGCTGTTACAGAAACAAATGGAGGGGGAGCAGCAGAAAGCTCAGAAAGGAGGCACCAGGAAGCCCCGTGAGTCTTTTCAAGAGCTTTGAATGGTAAAGTGTGACAGGGCCTTTGAACGACTGAAGGAGAGCCTGGTTGAAGCACCGCTGTTGGCCTACGCTGATCCATATAAACCTTATGAATTGCATGTGGATGCCAGCAGAGATGGCCTGGGGGGTGTTATACCAAGAGTCGGGGGGGGGAGACTACGCCCAGTGGCCTATGTGAGTCGCAGTCTCCCTGAGAAACGCTGAATAATCATGTTGACCGCTCTTCGTGATGATCATGGTCACTAAGGCCCAGATAGAACTTTCAAATTAGTCAGGGATGGATGACTCCTGACCTCTTCAGTTCAGCCAGCCGTTCTCGAAGATCCTAAAGATCACACAATGCAATTCGCCTGGCCCTTTCACAAAAAAAAGCTTATCTTCAGTTAGCCAAATTCAATGTTGAGCACTCCTGGCACAGCCCAGATCAAAGACCTTTTAGGAGATCATTTTCTCCCATCGGGCTATCTGAGCTTTGACCCTCTCCTCCCATCCAGAGGGCAGATTGGGGCAGTGGACAGTAGTCCCTCTTCCAAACTAGCTCCTCTCAAACACAGCTCCCCGCCCATCCTGGGCTTTAGGCCGATTGGGCGACCAGTAAGATTCTTCACACTAACAGGAATTCGCCCCCCGCTTCTCAGTAAGGCCCTAGTGGGGGGCTGCGAGCCACTATGGGAGTTTGGAGGCACTAGGGGAGCTTAAAGGATCTGGCCCAGTAGAGTGGAGATCCCTCCCGTAAAACAGGCCACAGTCCACTGGTTAAGATCTAGTGGCCATGATATGGAATTTTCCTGATTAACTCTATTCTGTATCAGTGAAGAACATTTGACCTGGAGAAAAAAATAGCCTAACATTTGATTTTCCCCCATCGTTGGCACAGAACTAAATTTCACAGTTTTGCAGGATGAATAGCTCTGAATTTTTTTTTTATAAATACACCCCTAAGCGTTTAAAAAATTGGCGGTATGATGGGAAATATAGATTTGGGGTTTACATGAAGTTTACGCTACTATCTTTTAAATGCAGATCTGAAAACCATAACTTAAAAAATACAGAAAGCAGGCAGGTAACAACAGGCTGTATTTCTTAGCTAAACTTGTTCTTTGGGTGCCGATGTGCTCACACAACGCATGTCCCTTCCCCCTCCCCAGCATTACAGGCTGACCAGATAAGTGTTGCTTAAACACTATCCTCACCCTCTGTGGTCATCTGATGCCATTTCTTCCTCTCTAGCAGGGAAATCTTGCCACACCAGCAAAGCTTTGCACAACATCACACATGACACACTAAATAGAGGAAAAGATCTCTCTGAATGGTTACCGTAATACACTCAGATAAACCAAGCTACAGACAGACCCCGCCGGATAATCTGAAACATTATGTGTGACTGCGCAAGAGCTACACATCTCAGCGTTTCCAGGTTTACCTGATTCTAGTAAATGAAAAAGGCAAACTTCCCTAAAGTCTACGCAATAGATAGGAGGGAGGATGTGCTAAAACCCAACCTTAAAAACAAAGTAGATACATGGATCTCAAATAAAGTTATAGGCTAGGAACGTGCAAGAAAATACTTGTTGATCCTGCCAGAATTATAATGATATATTCCTGTGCTCTCTGCCAAACTGCTATAAATTAGCATTGTTACCAGCTGTGGCTTAAGACTACAAAACACCTTTTCCACGATATCGCAAAGGAGGAGGGTGGGACTGTCCTAACACTTCCTGTCCTAGGGTGATAATATTTCTTCTCCATAGATACAATATGCCACCACACAACAAGAAGTGTGTTACTGGCAGAACTACCAGTTCACCAAAAATTATATAATTATTATTAAAAATAATAAAACAAAAAAACACACAAATGCAATCACATCTGGTAGGAATGGACCGTACTTGTGTATGTTGCAACATATATATTTTTTGTTCTTGGGTTTAGATACGCCAGGGATCCTCAAACTATGAGGCATTGTAAAACTCTGACATTCACAGACATGACTAGGCATGATGGGAATTGTAGTTCCTGAACAACTGGAGGGCCGTAGTTTGAAGACCACAGCCCACCGACCACCGTCATATGACGGCGGGACGATGAGCCTCTTGTTCTGGGTGGACGTCATATGACGTCGCGCCTTCCCGAGCCACTAGGGTTCGTGCCCGCCACGTCACTGGGAACCCGATGTCCGCCGGGCACCCGCGATTGCCCAGTAACTGAGCAGAAATGTGAATCAGTGTGTGTAAATACAGAGATCCACGTCCTGTCAGGGAGAGGAGACGGATGGTGTGTTCCTTGTACATAGGGACACCAAACAGTCTCCTCCCCTTGTGAATCCCCTCCCCCTACAGTTAGAATCACTCCCTAGGGAACACATTTAACCCCTTGATCGCCCAATAGTGTTAACCCCCTTCCCTGCCAGTCAAATTTATACAGCAATCAATGCATTTTTATAGCACGGATCGCTGTATAAATGTGAATGGTCCCAAAAATGTGTCAAAAGTGTCCGATGTGTCCTCCATAATGTTGCAGTCACGATTAAAAAAAAAATAAAAATAAAAAAAAAAATCGCAGATCGCCGCCATTACTAGTAAAAAAGAAATAAATAACAAAAATGCTATAAAATCTATCCTTTATTTTAAAGCCACTATAACTTTTGTGCAAACCAAACACTTATTGCGATTTTTTTTAACAAAAATATGTAGACAAATTCATATCGGCCTAAACTGAGGAAAAACATTTTTTTAAGAAAAAATAAAATTTGGATATTTATTATAGCAAAAAGTAAAAAATAGTGTTTTTTTTCAAACTTGTCGCTCTTTTGTTTATAGCGCAATAAATACAAACAGCAGAGGTGATCAAATACTACTAAAAGAAAGCTCTATTTGTGGGGAAAAAACCATAAACATTCATTTGGGTAAAGTGTTGCATGACTGCGCAATTGTCATTCAAACTGACAGCGCTGAAAGCTGAAAAAATGGCTTGGGCAGGAAGGGGGTGAAAGTGCCCGGTATTGAAGTGGTTAACAACTCATCTATGCCAATGACAGTTTCATGTACTCTGTACCGATTTCAGAGTGAGAATATACAAACTCCATGCAGACAATCTTTCTGGGGACAACAAGATTTCCTGTAGTGTTCCATTTACTTCCCACGGCCTAAAAACTTTGTAGTGATTAAATCTGTCCAAACTGGCTGCAGAATGCATGAGCGACACATGAAGAATGTGGTAAGAACATTGGATTGTAAACGCCTTCAGGGCTGATGAGGTTTTCTCCTGCCTGTGAAAGGCTCTGAAAAAAAAAGTCTTAACAGAAGGAAATAAAAATAATAAAAAAAAAAAAAAAAGGGGGGGGGGGGAGACTAAACATTGGCGATTTTTTTTTTTTTTTATCCTGACGCTCTACAAGGAAAAATTGAGGCCTATAGATATGCCGGTGCATGTGTCATTTTTTTTACTTTTCCCCAGCAAGATAAAGTGGAAAAAAAAAAAAAAAGAATAGAATTCTATTCAAGTATTGCTCTGTCTCCTCCAAAAAAAATAATTCTGCTGTGATCCGACTTCCTGTTATGCCGTGTACACACGATCGCAATTTCCGACAAGAAAAGTTCGATGTGAGTATTTGGTCTGAAATTCCGACCATGTGTTGGACTTTTTCTGTCGGAATTTCCAACAGCAAAAATTTGAGAGCTGGTTCTCAAATTTTTCTGACGGGAAAAGTATGTAATTCCGACGCGCAAAAAAACATGCATGCTTGGAATCATTTAACTTCATTTTTCTCGGCTCGTTGTAGTGTTGTACATCACTGCATTATTGACTGTTGGAATTTTGTGTGACCGTGTGTATGCAACACAAGTTTGAGCCAAAATTCCGTCTGAAAAAAATCCACGGTTTCCTTGTCGGAATTTCCGATCGTGTGTACGCAGCATTAGAGGATGGCAACATTCAATCTCCATGGTTCCATGCTATGTAGGAACGTTGCCACCCTCTCTAGCTTTTTCATTTTTTTGTCATCTATGCTCAATTGAGGAGATTTCTCTTTACTTCCTGTCACATAGCCAAAACAGGAAGTGAAAGGAAATCCCTTCAAAGTGAGGGAAACCCTGGTTGTCACCAGAACTAACATCCCCATTGGTAGATAATTCCTGTTCTGGGAACAACTCTATATATGAGATCTTCCTTCATTTTACTAACAGGGGCATAGTAAGGGTTTCCAACCTCCCACAGCATTCCCCCCCCCCCCCCCCAAATAACCGTTTTATTAAAAGATTTTTGGCAAATATGCATACAAGAAAATACAGAGTTACTGAGGCAAAGGGATTGCACATCTTGCGTATATCAAAGTCTGGTGCATCAGCATTACTGACATATATAGTATTACATAGGATCGACAGTAGATTCTCAGCCTATGTTCTCACAGCATTTTTTACTGACAAAACATGGAAGCACATTTTTTACTGAACCTGAAAAATGACAGAACGAAGACAGATATTCTATATTTAAACAGTATAAACACTGACAATACCCACAACAAGCAATTTTACTGGTTTACACTTACAAAGTCAACACAGCATGATAAATTATCAGTCACTGATATTTGCAGACAATTATAAAAAAAAAAAAAAAAAAACAGGACTTTTACAAACTGTCCATAAATTTACTGACGGGTGGCAATAAAAACCTGATAGGTGTTCTAATCCCTCTAATAAAAATAAAAAAAATAGTTACAGTGGAACCTCGGATTGCGAGTAATGCAGTTAACGAGCTTTTCGCAATACGAGCACTGAATTAAAAAAAAAATCCTGACTTGGTTTGCGAGTGTTGTCTCGCAAAATGAGCATGATTCAAGCCAAAACGGTGTGCAATATCGCGTTTGGCCTGGGGGGGGGGGGGGGCATGCTGGAGCAGAGCCGAGTGGAGCCGCTCGGAATACCTCAGAATTACTCCATTCCTGAGCCTTTCCGAGTTCAGCCGGGTGTTTGAGGCTCTCCGCCCCCCCCCACCTCTGGCCACATGTGGTATTGCATGTCATTGAAGTCAATGCAGAACTAATTATTTTCGTTTCCATTGACTTCTATGGGGAAACTCGCTTTTATATGCGAGTACTTTGGATTACGAGCATTCTCCTGGAACGGATTATGCTCATAATCCGAGGTTCTGCTGTATACTATAAGTAGCTTAAAGCGGAGGTCCGCCCAATTTTTATTTATTTTTTTGAAAGTCAGCAGCTACAAATACTGCAGCTGCTAACTTTTAAAATAAGGACACTTACCTGTCCAGGGCGCCCGCGATGTCGACACCCAAAGCCGATCTCTGTCTTGGCTCTCGGATGCTGCCGCCGCCATCTTCAGTAAGGTAATCAGGAAGTGAAGCCTTGTGCCTTCACTACCTGGTTCCCTACTGCGCAATGCCACTGGTCCCTGCTGTCTTCTGGCACCCGTGTCTCTCCCAGAAGACAGCGGGGGGGGCGCCGGACGTGACGTAGACCACCGCAGATAATGCAGGGGTCTATGCCCGGAAGTGGGTGCAAGACAGTTATCTGCTCCCCCCTGAAAGGTGCCAAATGTGACACCAGAGGGGGGGGGGGGGGTGTGAGGAATCCAGACAGCAGAGGTTCCATTTTTGTGTGGCCCTCCACTTTAAGCAGCCTCTCCCCCTTTTCTTTTTCTTTTTTTAATAAGACTGGGATTACACAAACAAATGAACCAAATAAAACATTAATGCTAAAAATTCAAAATGGATACAAAAAAAATAAATAAAAGTCTGGGTACCTTGAGATGTTTGATCCTATTTACTGAACCAGACTTCCGGAAGAGACCTTCGGTGGAGAGATGGCAGCTCAAAAACTGGCAGATGTCAACCACGAGCCTGGTTAGGGGACAGATTATTGCATTATAGACCGTAAATAGCAGCAAACCACAATCAGGAAAATTCGTTTTTTATATTCTGTGCAACCCTCAAAACTTGGAGGTATCTACAGATTACACCATTGCTCTTTTAATGAAGATTTCAATATCACTAGAAAATCATCAGATACACCATATGGCCAAAAGTATATGTACCGCTCCATATTTTTTGAGTTCAGGTACACAAATCCAGGCCCATAAAGACATTGACAAGTTTGGTGCGGAGGAACTCAAGTGGCCTGTACAGAGCCCTGGGGTGTGGTGGTGCATTGTGGACTGAAGGATCTTGAGGAGCTGGTCTGTGGTCTCTGGTATCGCTTAGACTGTCCCCCGAAAAAAAAAGCAGAAGGAGACGGGAGAGCCCTTATAATGTAGTAGATTAATTTAGAAACAAACCCCCCCCCCCCCCCCCCAAGGGTCTGAGCCAGAGGTGGTGCAGCCGAGTTCCACCGAGTTCCCCCTAAAAATAAGCCCTGGGCACGAGTCGTCTAGTATCAGCTGGTGGTGTGTGCCACTTGGGAAATATTCTTTATCAACCACTAATTGGAGTGTAGAGTTTGTGGCCATGATGTCATCTAGGTGGATCATGTGTGAGATGACATCATGGCCACAAACTCTACACTCCACCCAGTGGCTGATAAAGAATATTTCCAACGTGAATCACACCACCAGCTAATACTAGATGACTCGTGCCTATCCTTTGAAAAAACACATTGGGTGCCTTTGCCAATCGAATGTACAAAGCCATGACCTCAACCCGGATGAACCTAACTGGGATGATCAATGGCTGAGAGCCAGGTCCTCTCATCCAACATTAGTATGGAACATCACAAATGCTCTTTTAGCCGTGTTGCCACAAATTCACATTTCAAAATTCTTGTAAAAAGATTTTACAGCCTCATGGATAAAAGGCCAAATCTGCATAAATGGCTTTGGAATGGGATGTTTAACTTTAAGAAGTTCATATAGGATTGATGGTCAGAGAGAGGTCCTCTAACTTTTGTTTGACAGCAGGAAAAAGTATAAATATTGGGAAAATATTCATGTGTGAGGAAATACATACCATCACAATTCCCAAGCAAAAAAACAAAAAAAAAACCTGTAAATTTTTTATGGAATGCTGGATCCTGAGGAGTAGCAGAAGTAGTCACTTGACAAAAAGTTTTTACCCTAATCACAGGTTTAAAAAAAAAAAAAAAAGGCGTTAACCGCTTGCCGACCGCTAGCACACACATTTACGTTGGCAGAAGGGCTCGTACAGGCAAATGGGCGTACCTGTACGTCCCTTTGAATGCCAGAGATCGTGAGACAAAGAAGCAGAACGGGGAGATGCCTATGTAAACAAGGCATTTCCCTGTTCTGCCTAGTGACATGACAGGGATCTACTTCTCCTTGTCGTCGGGAGCAGTGATCTCTGTCATGTCAGTGGTAGCCCATTCCCCCCCTCAGTTAGAATCACCAACTAGGACGCACTCAACCCCTTGATCGTCTCCTAGTGTTTAACCTCTTCCCTGACAGTGGCATTTATACAGTAATCAGTGGCTATTTGTAGCACTGATCGCTGTATAAATGACAATGGTCCCATAATGGTTACAAAAGTGTCCCCCATAATGTCGCAGACCCGATAAAAAATGCAAATTGCCGCCATTACTAGTAATAAAAATGCCAGAAATCTTTCCCCTATTTTGTAGATGCTATAACGTTTGCGCAAACTAATCAATATACGCTTATTGCAATTTTTTTTACCAAAAATATGTAGAAGATTATATATCGGCCTAAACTGAGGGAAACTTTTTTATATATATATATATATATATATATATATATATATATATATATATATATATATATATATATATATATATATATATATATATATATATATATATATATATATATATATATATATATATTTTAGGGATATTAATTATAACAAAAAGTAAAACAAAAAATATAGCTTTTTTTCCCCAAAATTAACGCTATTTTGTGTTTATAGCGCAAAAAATAAAAACCACAGAGGTGATCAAATACCACCAAAAGAAAGCTCTATTTTTGGGGGAAAAAATACGTAAATTTTGTTTGGGTACAACGTTGCACGACCGCGCAATTGTCAGCTAAATCAACACAGTGCCGAATCGCAAAAAATGCTCTGGTCAGGAAGTGGGTAAATTCTTTCCCGGGGGTGAAATGGTTAAAGTAGAGGTCTCAGCCGAATGACTCATGACAGGCAGAGCGGTATGCCTACCAAACATTTTAGCCAAATTTTCAGGCAGTGGCACCGTATGAGATTACGTTTTGACTGCTGGAAAAACGTTACCCCAATAAACGGGACTTCATTGGTGTGAATCAAGCCTTATGCCCTGTACACACGAGCGGAATTTCCATCGGAAAAACCATCCAACTTTTTTCCGATGGAAATTTCGCTCAAGCTTGGCTTGCATACACACGGTCACACACAAGTTAAGAACGTAGTGACGAACAACACTACAATGAGGCAAGAAAAAGGAGTTCACTGCTTCCGAGCATGCGTCAAATTGTTTCCAAGCATGCGTTTTTTTTTTCCCCGTCGGAATTCCATACAGATTAATGTATTTTCTGATGGGAATTTTTTCCGTCGGAAAAATTAAAAAGCTGCTCTCAAACTTTTGTTGGCGGAAATTTTGACAGCAAAAGTCTGATGGAGCCTACACACGGTCGGAATTTCTGATGAAAAGCCCACTTTGGACTTTTGTTGGCGGAAATTCCGTTCGTGTGTACGGGGCATTAGCAGTTTATTATAAAACATGTTTGAACTGGAAGAAGCGAGTGTGTCAACAATATACTGACGTTTGTTTTAATCGATATTTGATCTTTTGACCTCGTATCAGCAGCAGCACAGTCAGAAAAATAAATCATTTACTGTGGGACCTGTATAAAAGTAAAAACTCACTGAGGGACCTCCCCCTCTGTGCTGGGTGGAAGTGACTGAAGGGGAACTCCAAAGAGACCTCCACTGGATGATTTTCTCTGAAAGAATAATAAAAGGATCCGATAAGAATATTAGATTGTTTCTGGAACATTTTTCTGTAGAATTTTTTTCCTCACCTGGACATCGGGGCTGACCATCTTCTTTGGCATCCGCAATTTAATTCCCAAGGATTTTAAATGCTGGATTATGACAACTGAAGGACCAGTGGCTCTCATGATCAAAACAGCATGGGCTCCTTAAAGCTCAGTTCCTAGAATATAAAAACCAGGGTTTATGTACATTCAAGTATGCCTAGAGCAGCGTGATGTCTATGGCCACAAACACGCAACCTAAACTAGACATGTGCCTACATTTTCTTCCGAACTTCAGGTATTTTTGTTATCGTTTTAACAAACGAAAATGAATGTGCAGAATCCGAAAGATTCGACATAAAAAAAATGCTTTATTTTCGTTGCTACAACAGGTCGATATAGATAAGAGATTCGACATGGCGCTGACAATATCAATCTGTGTCTATCGAATCTGCGGTCGAATGTGCCTAACCTTAACTCTATTAGTCCAAGATTATTCTACATAGAGAGAAAAGATTCGACATTAGAGAGATAGTGTTGGGGTAGACTATTCGACATGGACGAAAATTCGACGAAACATCGAAAAACATACAAACGTCGAATCTGTCATTGAAGGCTTATGGTGTCTGTCGAAAGTTCTAAGAAGATTCGACAAGCAGCCCATCTGTAGGACGCCGCAATCGTACATTTCCGGTCAAATGCTCGGCCCATAGGCTATAGAAGAATTTGAATGTTGGTTGTCTAGTAATAATAATTTATAAATATAATTATTACTAGTGTCATACAACATTACAATTCTACTATAGCTTGTAGGCGGAACATTCGACCGGAAATGTACGATTGCGGCATCGTACAGTTTAGCTGCTCCGTCGAATCTTCTTAGAACATTCGACAGACACCATAAGCCTTCAATGACAGATTCGACCTTAATTCATTCGGATTTTCGGACAAATGCATTTTTTAACAAAACAAAATAAATAAAAACACATTTCGGGAGTAACTAAATAAATGTATTTTTCGGACGAAAAACTAAATTCAGAAACAAAATATTTCAGTGCGCACATGTCTAACCTAAAATACAGTTATATAAACTGTCCTATTAAACCAAAGGTGGTCAAATTTCTTAATCTAGGGAGCCTCAAGTATAGCTCCTGAAAAAGTACCATATGTAACATTAAATGAATGTAATGCTAAAGAAAAAAACAGGCAGAAACCGCGAGACACGCTGTTAGGAGGTGGCTAGAGACCCCAAGGGAGACAGCTAGAGACTATGGGCATGCCATGCTACAGAAGATGGTCAGAGACACGCTCTAGAACAGTGGTTGCCAAAGTTTTCGGGCCTCACGGGCCACTAAACTAACAACTTTGAATCCCGCTGATAACAAGTATGAATTTTACATGCCTTATAAAACACACAAAACGCTCCATCTTTCTGCCCCGCCACGATGTTGATTTGCAGCATGACCTCTGGGGTACTAGTAATGGCAGCAATCAGCGTCTCTTTGCCCGTCGCCGCTGCCGCCCGCCTCACAGCCTGTCAAGTCTCAATCTCCAGGCCCTGGCTACTACTGGGTGGAGAGTGGAGGAAGATCACTCCACCAGTGAAGGCAAGGAGATAGGTAGGTGGCTGGCCGGGACTTGAGCCAAGGCAGAAGAACATGTGAGCAGAGCTGAATGGGCATGTGCCCGAAACTGAAGAAATATTCCCTCCGCTCCAACCAGCACATGACCATCAGAAAGGGGCACAGATAATGGAGAAACATACACCCCCCTAAGCTAGTAGGAGCAGGGGGGGGGGGGGGTGCAATTCAGAATTTTTAACCACTTGGGATCCGCGCTATGGACGAAAGACGTCCACAGCGCGGCTCTCAAGTGCCGAGTTGACGTCCTCTTGATGACATTCCCCGTGAGCGCCGCTGGGGGCACGCAGCGGGGAAACAACGTGCCCGGCGCATCGCTAGGAAGCCGATGCGTGTGCCTGGCGGCCGCGATGTCCGCCAGGTACCCACGATCGGCGGTGACAGCAGGGACATGGAGCTGTGTGTGTAAACACAGAGCTTCACGTCCTGTCAGGGAGAGAGGAGACCGATCTATGTCCCTTGTACATATGGACACAGCATCGGTCACCTCCCCCAGTCAGTCCCCTCCCCCCACACAGTTAGAACACACCCAGGATACACATGTAACCTCTTCCTCACCCCCTAGTGTTAACCCCTTCACTGCCAGTAACCTTTATACAGTAATTAGTGCATTTTTATAGCACTGATCGCTGTATAAATGTGAATGGTCCCAAAATTGTCAAAAGTGTCCGATACGTCCGCCGCAATATCGCAGGTCTGAAAAAAAAAAAAAAAAAAAAAAAACACGCAGATCGCCGCCATTACTAGTAAAAAAAAAAATCATAAACCTATCCCCTATTTTGTAGGCGCTATAACTTTTGCGCAAACCAATCAATATACGCTTATTGCAATTTTCTTTTTAACAAAAACATGTAGAAAAATACGTATTGGCCTAAACTGAGGGAAATTTTTATTTAAAAAAAAAAAAATTGGGATATTATTATAACAAAAAGTAAAAAATAGTGGTTTTTTTTCTAAATTTTCTGTATTTTTATGTTTATAGCGCAAAAAATAAAAATCGCAGAGATGATCAAATACCGCCAAAAGAAAGCTCTCTTTGTGGGAAAAAATCATAAAAATATAATTTGGGTACAGTGTTGTATGACTGCGCAATTGTCATTCAAATTGCATCAGCGCTGAAAGCTGAAAATTGGTCTGGGCACGAAGGGGGTTTAAGTGCCCAGTAATGAAGTGGTTAAAGTGGTTGTAAACCCACTTTTTTTACTTTTACCTATAGGTAAGCCTATAATAAGGCTTACCTGTAGGTATAAAGAATATCTCCTAAACCTGCACGGTTTAGGAGATATTCCCCTCGCATTGCGCCGCTGACTGCAGCAGCGCATGCGCAGGGGGGATCCTCGGCTAAAGGACCGGCAGCCGCCGGACCTTGCCGAATTTAAATCTCGCGCGGGAGTGACGTCATCACCGCTCCAGTCAATCACAACGCTGGAGCGGCAATACCCGGAAGACACGCCGGAGTAAGATGATTTCTCGCTTGGCGTGAACCAGGTAAGTTTTAAACACCTCGTTCCGAGGTAAGTATTTCATAATGAGCCAATATGCGGTGCTCATTATGACTTTTGCCTTGCAGGAGGAGAAAAAAAAAAAAAATGTTGATGCGGGTTTACAACCGCTTTAATTATGCACCGATTGTCTTTGAAATTGCCCCAGCCCCTGTTCAAATCCAATCCGGGGACAGACTTGGTCCAGGGACAGTGTCCTCAATCCGGGGACTGTCCCCGGAAACCGAGGGGGGGGGGGGGGGGGATGTCTGATCACCCTACTCTGGGGACTACCAACATCAGTGGCCGCGTGACCACAGATTGGTCACCGCTGCTACAGAAGAAGCAGAGACATGATTCAAAAGGTAGTGATAGAATGAAGACACATAAGGCTGCTAGAGAGATCACTGCTACAAATCAATGCTTCCACAGCTCCCTTATAAATCACTTGTACCACATTTGAGTTTTCACTCAGCTAGATCCATAACAGAAGACCAGAGGGAAAATATATATATATATATATATATATATATATATATATATATATATATATATATATATATATATATATATATAAAAAATCTGGATTGCACATTTTGCACTACAGCATTAAACAATATGGAGCAGAACCATTTGAGTTGGAAAGATGCAGATATTTACAAATACTTAGAAAACAAAAGGCTTAAACCTCATGCACATTGGGCATCAAAAAAACACCACTTTTAGGCTCGGTTCACACTGCTGCGCTGCAAATTTGTTCCATTTTTTGTCCTGTGTGAGGTGCGAATTTACCAGGAATTTCAGGAGTTGGACATAGCTGCGATTGATGTTCTAGCCAATGGAAGGTGTTAACTTCCTGTGTACTTCCTGTTTTTTGTGGAGAGTAGTGTGGTGGAATTTGCACATATGTGAACCATCAATGCGATTCCATAATGAAGGGAAAGGGGGAAAGGCAGTCTCTAGCCCCCCTTTTCCTCATGGGAAAGTGGCAGGATGGCAGTTTTTAGTTCCCCCTAGGGAGATTTGGGCGGGCTTGCAGGTCTGAGGGGAGCAATTCTAGGTGACCTCTCTCTGACCTGAATGAGCCCGCTCAAAAAATCAGGTTTAATCTGGTTACAGGTGTCCTTTCTCTGTCCCAGTGTAAAGCCCGCGCAAAAGCGGGTTTGAACTGGCCAGATCTAGCCCGTTTTTGGGCTATAAAAAAAGGGTTCCGCTACAAGGAGCGCACTCGCCTCAGAGGACAGGAGCTGTGGTGTTCCCCCCCTCTTTTTTATTATTATTAATTTATGTCGCGGTTGTTGTTATGTGGTAGGGTCACCTTTGTGTTCATGCAAAGGGGGACAAGCTATTGAATGTTGTTAATAAATAAAGAAGAATATTAAAATCTAATTGTGTATATATATATATATATACACATACACACACACATATATATATATATATATATATATATATATATATATATATATATATATATATATATATATATATATATATATATATATATATATATATATATATATATATATATATATATATATATATATATATATATATGTACATACATACATACATACATACCTATATGGTTTTTATTGTTCGTGTGTTTATATTTATAATGCTATGCGAGTCCTTTGTTTGAGTTGGAATTGGGTAATTTGTGTTTGCAGCCTGAGCCGTAGTTGCTAGGCTTGCTAAAGCTTATTTATATATTTAATTTATCTTAATTTATTTTGCTTACCCACTAGTTTATCTATTTATTTATTTAAAACAATAATAAACAACTGCGGCCTTTAATATCCACTAAGTTGTCTGCTGTCTTTTATTTATTAAGGTTTAAAGAGTTTTATTTAAATTACCTTCTGCTTTCCCATGAATTATGTTGATGTCTATGGAGACTAAATTCGCAACGCAACACTGTAAACTTGCACAGCTCTTCCCAGCGCGCTTCCAAAGGACCCAGAATTCCTTGGGGCGATCCCTTTTATCGGAGCTCGGGCCCGACCCAACCCCCCCAAGTAGCAAATCCCACCATGACCACCGCCTTGTCCAGTACCTGGTCATGCCCCCATCAGTCAGGGCTCTCTTTCCCTAGGGGGCTCAAGAGGCCTTCATTTTTATCGCATCGCATTCGTAGAGGAATCGCAACGCATGTATGTGAAAACAATAGCTTAATGGATGACATGCGAATTTAGAATGTTTTTGACGCATCACATTCGTTATGAACTCGCGTCAGTGTGAACCGGGCCTTAAGGTCTTTTATATTTTACACACATAAGCGTTGAGACAGGAGCGTTTACAAGCAGAAAAAAAAAAAAAAAAAAAAAACCCACACAGGGCCAGCACGTTCTACAGGGGAAAAAAAAATTAATAAATGCTTGACATACCGTATTTATCGGCGTATATCGCGCACTTTTTTGCCCTGAAAATCAGGGCAAAATCGTGGGTGCGCGGTATACGCCGATACCCGCGCCGAGTTTGAATACTGCGCCGACATATACCGAGCGCAGTACACTCCTGTATTGTCGGGCAGTCTCTGGTCCTCTCGCGCTGACGTCCTGGACGTCAGCGCGAGAGCAAGACACCAAAACTGTAAGTATAAAAAAACTTTTTTCCACAGGAATTCGGGCAAATTTAGGGGTGTGCGCTATACGCGGGAGCGAGCTATACCCTGATAAATACGGTACCTAATTGTGTGTAAATGTGGAGCAAGGCATCCAGGGGAAGAGAGAGAGAAAGAAAAAAGCATCCAGTGTGCATGAGGCCTTATAAATCAAAATTCTAAATGTATAATATATATAGGTCAGGCTATATACACCAATAGGAATAGATCCTGCAAAATTCTAAACATGGCTTCTTCATTTTCAGGGATTCTTTGGTGCTAAACTACATAATCTTGCAATACAATCCTAAAGGAATACTTTCCATTTATTTTAATTTTTTTTAACCAGTTTATCAAAATATTTCAGATAACTTTGGGTGTCAAATTTTCATTTCATAACATAACATAACATTAACACAATAAGGCCCCTTTCAGACGAACGGCTGTTTTGCCGCAGCTAAAAGCATGTTTATGTTTTGCTGGAATTCAAGACTCCAGGCACAGCGATCAGCTGCATTTGTACAGTGCTTTTAGCTGCGGTTGCGTTTAACCACGGCACGATATTGAACGGGGATCCGAAAGCACCTACCCCGCCCCCCCCATGTTGAGGGCATGTGGCCTGGCACGGTTAAGGAGGGGGGCGCTCGTCCCCACCCCTTACCTGACCGGCCGGGCTGCTGCTCGGATACGGGTCTGGTATGGATTTTGGGGGGACCCCCACGCCGGTTTTTCGGCGCAGGGGGTGTCTCCTTAAAATCCATAGCAGACCCAAGGGCCTGGTATGCTCTTGTAGGGGGAACCCATGCCGGTTTTTTAGTTGAAATTTGGCGTGGAGTTGCCCCTCAAGATTCATACCAAACGCAGCTGACACAGTGCACTGCGGTTATGTGCCGATAGCTGCGGGATTTCGCAGCTGGACGCATCCAGTTCTATTTTTTCTTTCCGCATAAAACCGCGGGGAAAAACACCGCAGGTAACCGTAGTGTGTGAATGATGTCATAGGAAAGCATTGTGTGCTTCTAGCTGCCACAAAATCCGCAGCTAAAAGCACCATTCTATCCGTCACATAAAACAGATCACTCTCAGGCCCCGTACTCACGACCAAACATGTCTGCTGAAACTGGTCCGCAGACCAGTTTCAGCAGACATGTTTGGCCGTGTGTTGGCCCGAGCGGACCATTTTGGGACGGATCGGACAGGTTTCCAGCGGACAACTGTTTCCCGGACTTGTTTTAAAACAGTCCGCTGGAAACCTGTCCGCCCGGACATGTACGGTCGTCTGTACAGACCTACCGTACATGTCCTGCCGCCCGCATCCCTCGCATGCGTCGAATGACTTCGACGCATGCGTGGAAGCATATTTAAGGCGGCCCGCCCACGTCGCCGCGTCATTGTCGCGGCGACACCGCGTCATCGACGCGGCGACACCGCGGACACGCCCCGCGTAATGTTTACGCGCGGGCTTCTGTTCGATGGTGTGTATAGCCATCGAACAGAAGTCCCCGGGCAGTCCCCGGCCAGACATGTCCGATGGAAACGGTCTGCAGACCGTTTTCATCGGACATGTCCTGCCGTGAGTACAAGGCCTCATATGTGCAATACGAAAGGCAAAGATTTCTCTTAAGGCCCCTTTCACATTGAGGAGTTTTTCAGGCGGTACAGCGCTAAAAATAGCGCTGCTATCCCGCCTGAAAAACTCCTTCACTGCAGACTCAATGTGAAAGCCTGAGGCCTTTCACACTGAGGCGATGCGCTGGCGGGAGACAAAAAAAAATCTCCTGTCAGCAGCATCTTTGGAGCGGTGAGAGGAGCGGCGTGTATACCGCTCCTTCACCGCTCCTTCCCATTGAAAACAATGGGAAACCGCGGCAATACCGCCCGCAATGCGCCTCTATAGAGGCGCATTGCGGGCGGTATTAAACCTTTTATCGGCCGCTAGCGGGGGTTAAAATCGCACCGCTAGCGGCTGATTCCCGCTGCAATCCCGGCGGTATAGCGCCGCTATTTTTAGCGGCGTTATACCGCCACCGCGGCTCCCGCCCCAGTCTGAAAGGGGCCTAAAACAAAACATATTTATAATAATGAATAGTGCCATTTACTGGAAACTTAGATCTGATGCCTTCTATGCATTGACCTTTGCAATCACACACTCACAACATGCTAATAAAATGTTAAACATGATTGCCGCTACTAAGAATCATTTAAAAAAAACAAGCATCTTACAAATAAATATCAGTCACAAGTTTCTGTCCATTGAAACATCCATAGGTAGAAAGAATAGTCAGCTTCCACTCTTCAAACCCAGCAAACACTCACCTAAAAACTTTCCCCAAAATTGCTGCAAGTGCAATGCATGCTGGGACAGGTTCCTACACCTTCTCCAAGTAGTGGGGAAAAGCTGGTCTGGATTGATGGCTGCAGACAGGAGAGTTGATGTGATGCAAAGGGTTCCTCTACTCTGATTTAAGGGAGTTTTGGATTCTTGGAAAAGAAATATTTGATCCCCTTCAGATTTTGTGAGTTTGCCCACTTACAAAGAAATGAAGGGTCTAGAATTTTTTTTTTTATCATAGGTGTATTTTAAATGATAGAGACAGAATATCAACCAAAAAATCCAGAAAAAAAAACACATTATACAAATGTTATAAATTGAGTTGCAATTCAGAGAGTAAAATAAGTATTTGATCCCCAAGCAAAACATGACTTAGTACTTGGGTTAAGGTTTCTTGGCTGTCGCCTTGGCTACTCTATGGGATTAAGGTCTGGAGTAAGGATGAGCTCTGGCGTGTTCGCATAGTACACGTGCAGAGCCCGCCAGGAAGTGTGCACGGCGCTGCGCTAATCACAGCCAGGGAGACATTGTCCCGATTGCTCGGCTGCAGACATCGTGAAATGTCTCCCTGGCTGTGATTAGTGCAGCGCCGTGCACACTTCCTGGCGGGCTCTGCACGTGTACTATGCGAATACGCCAGAGCTCATCCTTAGTCTGGAGGCTGGTCAGGCCACTGCATGACCTTAATGTGCTTCTTCTTGAGCCACTCCTTTGTTGTCTTGGCGGTATGTTTTGAGTTATTGTCATGCTAAACCACTTGCTTACTGGGCACATATACCCCCCTCCTGCCCAGGTGAAATTTCAGCTTCCGGCACTGCGTCGCTTTAACTGACAATTGCGCAATCGTGCGACGTGGCTCCCAAACAAAATGAACGTCCTTTTTTTCCCACAAGTAGAGCTTTCTCTTGGTGGTATTTGATCGCCTGTGCGTTTTTTATTTTTTGCGCTATAAACAAAAAAGAGCGACAATTTTGAAAAAAAATACAATATTTTTTACTTGTTGCTATAATAAATATGCCAATTTAAAAAAAAAACACATTTTTTTTTCTCAGTTTAGGCCAATACGTATTCTTCTACATATTTTTGGTAAAAAAAAAAAAAATTGCAATAAGCGCAAAAGTTATAGCGCCTACAAAATAGGGGACAGAATTATAATTTTTTATTATTTTCCAAGGGACACGGCCAACACAGAGTTTCCCCGCTGCACGCTCTGGAGCGCGCGCGGGGAACGCCCAAAGGGGCGGACGTCCAAAGGGGCGGACGTCAATTGACGTCTAGTTGGATTTTCAGATCCGCGCTGTAGCCGTCATTCGGCTATAGCGCGGGTCTCAGGAGGTTAAAGACCCATCCATGACCCGTCTTCAGTGTTTTGACTGAGGGAAGAAGGTTCTCATCCAAGATTTTACAATACATGGCCCCAGTGGCGGCTCGTGGCTTTTGTTTGGGGGGGGGCGGCAAACAAACTCCCCCCCCCCCCAGGTGGCACCTCAAAGCCCCCCTGCTTGCTGTTTGTCAGTCGGTCCACTTACCCTTTCTAGGCGGCGGGCAGCTGCGGACATCAAGGAGTGGAGGGGATCGTGGCATCAGCGAACATCAGACTGCTGCGGGCATTGGGTTGCGGCTCCTGTGGCTTCTCCTCCTCGCTTCCACCGTGAGTCTCCTCCCCTCCTCCTAGGCATCCCAAAGGATCGCCTGTCCTTTCAGCCAATTGGATGACGGGTATCAGACCCGCTTCCCGATTGGCTAGAAGGAGGATCAGTGTTGCAACACCTGGGTGGGCTCGTTTCACGATGCTCTGCGCCACGAGCCCACCCTATTTTGAAGCCTATTAATCAGGTGCTTAAAAAAACACCCCCGCCGCTGTAATTCAGTCCAGAAAGGTGTCAGACGCATGAATAGTGGGTGGCGGAGGGAATGGAGAGAGCATTAATAGAGGGTGGAGGGGGTGATGGCCGTGAATAGAGGAGGCGACACTCGGGTGCCCCTAATAGATGGGCTGCCACTGCAGCAAAGTTGGTCTGTACTTTTAGCAGAGAAACAGCCCCAAAGCTTCCTGATTGGCCGGGAGGAGGATCAGTGTTACAATAGAAAATATTCATTTGCTTTTGTAACACACCTGGGTGGGCTCCGTTCACATTCTCTGTGCCCCGAGCCCACCCTATTTTGAAGCCTATTAGAGTCTCTGGTTCTAATTAGGTGCTTCAAAAAAAATACCCAGCGAATATTCGCTAATGTAACACTGATCCTCCTCCCGGCCAATCAGGAAGCCGGTTTTGAGACCGGTCACCCGATTGGTTGAAAGGACAGGCAATCTTATTGGACATCTAGGAGAAGGGAAGGAGACACACGCTGGAAGCGGCCGTGATGGAGGAGAGGACACAGAGCCTCCGCCCGCCTAGATGTGGTGAGTGCCGGACCAACCAGCAGACAGCTGTTTGCCGCCCCCCCCCAAAAAAAAACACCAGATGACCCTGGTCGTTTCTCTGTTAAACATACTGGCTGACTTTGCCACATTGAAGCACCAATGAATGGGGCCATGTATTGTAAAATCTTGGATTCTTTTGTCTCTTGTTCTTCTCTCATCATTACAATGACCCAAAACATACCGCCAAGGCAACAAAGGAGTGGCTCCAGACCTTAATCCTATAGAAAATTTATGGAGGGAGCTTCAAGTTGCCAAGAGACACCCAAGAAACCTTAAAGGAGCTATAAAGGTTTGTTTTTTATTTTCTAAATAGGTTCCTTTAAGCTAGTGCATTGTTGGTTCACTTACCTTTTCCTTCAATTTCCCTTCTAAATTTTTTTGAACTTCTCACTTCCTGTTTCTCCTCAGTAAGCTTGCCCCCATCATCCGAGCCGTTCTGGCTGGGGGTTAGTCTGCCAGAACAATGCACCAGCACCCATCAAATGCAGCCTACCAGCAACCATCAATGCAGCCTCACCAGCGCCCATCAATGCAGCCTCACCAGCGCCCATCAAATGCAACCTCACCAGAGCCCATCAATGCAGCCTCACCAGAGCCCATCAATGCAGCATCACCTGCGCCCATCAATGCAGCCTCACCAGAGCCCATCAAAAGTAACCTCACCAGAGCCCATCAATGCAGCCTCACTAGCGCCCATCAATGCAAAAATTTAAGACCCCTTTCACACTGAGACAGTTTTCAGTTGTTTTAGCGCTAGAAATAGCCTCTGAAAAGTGCCTGTAAACTGCCTCCCATTCATTCGAATGTGTGCTTTCACACTCGGGCGGTGCGTTTGCAGGATGTTAGAAAAAGTCCTGCATGCAGCATCTTTGGACGGGTTCCCAAACGCCTCTGCCCATTGAAATGGATGAGCAGCGCTTCCAATGCACCTTAAAAGCAACACAGATCGGGTATTTTTTTTTTTTTTTAAGATCCTGGTGTAAACCTACTTTTCAAAAAAAAAATGACACCTGCAAGACATGTGTGCATAGCATACAAGCTCATTATGCAATACTCACCTCAGATCAAAGCCCCCGCAGCCGTTCTCGTACACCGCTCCGGCGCCCGACATCTCTCCCAGGGGTTACTTCCGGGTATCGCCGCTAGATTGTTATTGTTTTATAAACCCCAATGCTTCTACCTCCACTTTAGGGCTCATTCACACTATATGGAAAAAACATATGGAAAAAACACACAGATTTGACATACATGTTTATATCTGCTCTTAGGCTAGGTTCACACTGCTGTGAATTCTATTGCGAATTTGAGCCGTTGCGATTTCTCAAGTCATTTAAATTACATAGTTTAACATTAGTGCCGTTCACATCAATGCATTGCGAATATAAGCTGTGGGAAAAAAGGGTCCTGTGCGAGTTTGATCCGGGTGCGATGCGAATTCAGGTCTATAGACTGGCATTCCCTGAAAATGCGGCCGCAAATCGCAGGAAATTCGCAGCAAAAATGCAGCCGCAAAATCGATTTAACCGCGATTTTGGATTTTCAGCAGTGTGAACCTAGCCTCATAATATCATTTGACATGTTTTAACCCCATATCTTATCTCAATATTTTTTTCCCCTTTTATGGCTTGTGATTGGCGTTGTGTTTTTGTGCGTTTTACATGTTTGTGTGCATTGCACTGTGCCAAAATGCAGACATGCTGCAGGTTTTAGCACTGCATATCAGACCCATGTTCTAGTGCAAACAGTGTTTCTAGTGCAGAAAATCCCATCACTCTGTACGTAGTGTGAACAAGCCCTTAGGGCCAGTGTGTTTTTTTTCTGCATCAAAAACGCATGGAACGTAGGTTATACGGTTTTCAATGGCATAGTTCACACCAGTGCTTGCAGTTCCAGTGCATTCCAGTTGCAGAAAAAAAAGTAGACCATGCTGCATTGTTCTTGCACTGGACTGTACTGGAACGCTGTAAAATGCATCAAAAACGCACTGAAAGCACAATAAACGCACTGGAACACACATGTCCTTATTTAAGGTTAAGAAAAAAAAGGGTTGGGGGAAATGCACTTAACTGCATCAAAAACGCATCAATAACGCAATGGAATCTGGTGGGAATGCCTTCCTGTACAGGGATTTTGGCAACAGATCTTCAAACTATAATGTAAACTGATGGTGACTTCTATTTAACCTTCACCTGAGGTGGCTCTCTTATCTATACTCCCCAGAAAATTCAAATCCATAAAAAAATATTTATTGCAACACTTTCTGGCAGTAGTGATTCCCGCCACTGGAGATCGACGACCATGCCTTCCCTGGGGGATTGGGCTTATTAAAGCGGAGCTCCGCTGAAAAAAAATATTAAAAGCCAGCAACTACAAATACTGCAGCTGCTGACTTTTAATATTAGGACACTTACCTGTCCTGGAGTCCAGCGCCGCCCGCAGCAGAGGACGAGCGAGCGCTCGTCACTCTGCTGCTCCCCCCGCCATCCTCGGTGAGGGAACCAGGAAGTGAAGCGCTCCAGCTTCACTGCCCGGTTCCCTACGGCACATGCGCGAGTCGTGCTACGCCTGCCGATTGGCTCCCGCTGTGTACTGGGAGCCGAGTGTTACCAGAACACAACGGGGGACGGGAGGTGACGTCATGCCCGCAGTCTGCCCGAGACTGTGTGGCCGGAAGTGGGTGCAAATACCTGTCTTTAGCGCATCATTGTAAAAGCAGCCTTATAGGGGGCTCAAGACAGTAAGGACTCGATTACATTTGAGGTTTGGGGGGCGGTGAAACCCCACAGTTTAGACTGGTTTTTTACCACACACCCCTGACCAGAGGCGGCTCTAGGCTTTGTGAGGCCTTAGTCAAAACTTGATATGGGGCCCCACTCACGCCCATGATGGGAAAAATTATTCAAGGACAAGAGCCTCTTCCCCACAACCCTGGCTGTGGGGGTCTGTGGGCAGGGGGCCTTTTGGAATCTGGAAGCCCCTTTTAACAAGGCGGCCCCCAGATCCTGCTCTTTAATAACTAAGGGGCGGCCCGTGATGTCACCTGGTGAACCTGTCCCTTGTGATGACATTGACTGAGGGCATGCTGTGTCATTGATGTCACAAGGGGTGGTGTCACCGATATACACTGGTTGTTAGGGACGCTGGCCGCCCCGCTCCTGAGTCAGGGCTCATAACGCTGCCTGAGCACAGCAACATTAAGGTCCCCTGTCCCTCAAAACTGGGGTAATGCCTTGGGCAAGTTAGGCGGCTGCGAGGCCCCTGTGAGTGCGAGGCCTTAGGCGATCGCCTAATTTGCCTAATTAAAGAGCCGCCTCTGCCCCTGACCACTGGTGTAGTGTCAGGGGTCACAATGGCATCCCTGCTTCATGCTCCAGGGGGCCCATGCAGCCTCCCCATCACTTTCTGTTTTACACTTAAACAGGAGGGGCAGTAGAGGTGCTCTCCGTTTTCCTGCTGCAACCAATGAAAGTCAACTTCTCCTCCTCTCCCTTCCACTGGCATTCAGTAGCTGAAAGAGGAAAATGTTCAATATGCTATTGAAAATAAAAATACAAATAATTCTGAACCATTTTGTTTTCCAATCGGTCCGGTTACCAAATCACTTAAGTGGCCGTCGCTCTTCAAAAGCTTGAGCACCCAGCCTCAGGGTGTAGGTGCGCTGTAATTGAGTGTTAGCACCCTTCATTCACTTTTTACTTTTGTGAACTGGTCATAGTCAGCCCTATAGATAATCCATTATATGGTGTAAGAAGAGCCGTACAGAAAAGGGGTTAACATCTTAGACATGCAGCAACTGGTTGCATGTTTCGTAAGTTATGGTTAGACTTGGTATGAGGTCTTTCTGTAGTCTGTATTCGCTGTCAGTGACACACTTTGCAGACGGTTCCTCTTTATCGAAGCTACAAGTGACACTCCCCTGTCAGTCACTGCGTCCCAACTCTCCTGTGCCTCTTGACACAGGGGTCTGGTGATGTCTAAATAGACCCCAGAAACACGGCCCCTTCTTCTGCCCTCCTGCCTTCCAGCAACATGAACCGAAAGGACAGCAAGAGGTGAGTGTGTCTGCTCCTTGTTGAGTGACAGCCAAGGAATTCTGGGTTTATAGCTTTGGTTAGCAGTCTTGACAAACTATGCACTTGTCTTGGTCTGCGATATGTCTGTAGGTTGTTTTCGGGGGTTCGTGATCTAGGACTTTGATGGTATATTACGAGACGGCTGCATAAATGGCTCCAACAGATGAAAGAGATCAGTTCCTTATTTTGCCTGGTTTCTGTTTTTTTTTTTTTTTTGTTATGGAGTAGTACTGTATGTAGTTTTACGTGATTCATTTTGAAAGAGAAAGACAAACTTCTGTATGGGCATAGTGCGAGACGTTTTTATAAAGTTCATACTAATAGGTGGCAGAAAACCCCCATCGGCTCTGATGTCAGATGTATAATTGCTCCTTAAAAGTGTTTTTTGGTGTGACAGCCTGGGCATGTGGTTTGAAGCGAGAACTGGTTACCAGCAAAAAAGACATTGGACAAGCCATCGCTCTCCATTTAGAGCCGAATTTCCCTCTTGAGTCTGTCTGAATCCACATCTAAGTGCATCTAAAAACAGAACTGTAAAAAAAAAATGGTATAGGATAAGGAAGGGTTATAACCCCGGGCAAGCTTTGTATTATGTTCTCTGAGATCCAACTGTCTGTGTTTGTCCTGGTGACTAGGGTTGTCCCGATACCACTTTTTTAGGACTGAGTACAAGTACCGATACTTTTTTTTAAGTACTCGCCGATACCGAATACCGATACTTTTTTTTAAATGTGTCCCCATATGCAGCCATGTCCCCCCACAGATGCAGCCATGTCCCCCCACAGATGCAGCCATGTCTCCCCCCATATCCAGCCATGTCTCCCCCCATATCCAGCCATGTCCCCCCATATCCAGCCATTGTCTCCCCCCATATGCAGCCATTGTCTCCCCCCATATCCAGCCATGTCCCCCATAGTCTCCCCCCATTTCCAGCCATTGTCTCCCCCCATATCCAGCCATTGTCTCCCCCCATATGCAGCCATTGTCTTCCCCCATATCCAGCCATTGTCTCCCCCCATATGCAGTCATTGTCTCCCCCCATATCCAGCCATTGTCTCCCAAGTTTTCTGATGGGTAATATCGGTAAAATCAGAAATAAAGCACTGGCTTTTTTTTTAACTTGCAAGGCAATGTCATAATGTGCTAGTATGCGATAAAACTTACCTTAGAATGAAGCCCTGTGACTGCTGAAGGCACTTCCATCTTCACCCGGTCTTCCTTCCGGGTTCGCGGACTCCGGATGTGTGAGTGGCCGGAGCTGCAAGAGCCGCAGTTTACGGCACAGGACTCTGAAGGAACGGCACGGGTATGCCGTTCCTTCCAAGCGCATTCACCAGTGACATCCCTGGCTGCAGCTACAGTAAATATCTCCTAAACGGTGCACGTTTAGGAGGTTTTTACCATACCTATAAGTAAGCCTTATCACAGAGCCCTATCCCCCGAGCACATCCACTTGTGTGACAATAACGAATGAATATTCGCTACTGTCACACTGATTCTCCTCCCCGCCTATCAGGAAGCGGGTCCTGGGACCTGTCACCCGTTAGGCTGAAAAGACAGGCGATCCTATTGGTCGCCTAGGAAGAGGAGGGAGGAGACACACGGCAAAAGCCGCCTTAATGCAGAGGAGGAGGAGACGCGATGGAAGCCGCCGGCCTTAGGAGCTTTGCCCACCCACGACATAGATGGGGTAAGTGCGGGGCTGGATTACTCTGACAAACAGCTCGGGGGGGGGGGGGGGGACTTGGTGCGGGTGACCCGACTGACCGTGCGGCTGGACAGGTGGCGGTAGGAGTGCCGGCTGACCTGGGGGGTGGTTGTTTGCCGCCCCCTCCCAAGAAAAAAACACCAGCTGCCACTGCCGACATGATGTGCATAGGTGTACCACCCTGTATGCTCTGGCACGCCTGTTCTCCTTACAAACATGTGCACCAATTTGCATGCATTGCCAGTTCATTAATTTTGAAGGGCACCCCAATGCCCTGTTATAGGAGAAAGCTACACACTCACACTGCAGTCCAGCACGATACAAATTCTGTTCATTGCAGTTTTTAGTGTGTTAATGTGCACTGCCAATTCATTCAAAATGAATGGGTTACCTAAAGTGATTGTAAACCCACACCTTGTAAAACAACCCATTCAGTTTCAAATAGAAATGAAAGGCAAAACATTTGTGTATAGGTATAAAAAACATTTATTTGTTTGTTTTTAAAAAATAAAATAATAGAAATAAAAAACGACTGACAACATCCACTGCCCTACTGATATCAACCACTACCCTACAGAAAACCATACCCTGCTCTACTAACACGGTCAATGTTTTATTACATTGGGGTGCACACCCTAATGTAATAGGCTGTGCACACCTATGGCTGCTGTCATTTAGAATGCAGGTTGATGTGCTTCAAACTAGTGTTGAGCAGAATACGCCATATTCGATTTCGCGATATATCACGAATATATAGCCGAATATTCGAGAAATATTCGCTAAATTCGAATATTCGTGATATTTTATCGAAATGAAATGTTTGCGAAATTTCGCTATTGCGAATGCGAAAATAATTGCGAAATTTCGACAACTGCGGTAGGAGCACTCTGATTGGCTCAGAATATTCGTGATATTTTATCAAAATTTCGCAAAATGCGAATGCGATATTTATTGCGGAATTTCGACAACTGCGGTAGGAGCCCTCTGATTGGCTCAGAATATTCGTGATATTTTATCGAAATTTCGCAAAATGCGAATGCGATATTTATTGCGGAATTTCGACAACTGCGGTAGGAGCCCTCTGATTGGCTCAGAATATTCGTGATATTTTATCGAAATTTCGCAAAATGCGAATGCGATATTTATTGCGGAATTTCGACAACTGCGGTAGGAGCCCTCTGATTGGCTCAGAATATTCGTGATATTTTATCTAAATTTCGCAAAATGCGAATGCGAAATTGATTGCGGAATTTCGACAACTGTGGTAGGAGAACTCTGATTGGCTCTGATGCAAAAGAAGGGCGGAGAAAATAATCGCGCAATATTCCTATTGCCCAATATTCGCATTGCGAATATTCGGCAATATAAAATGATCGCTTCAGCTACTCGGCCCAGGGTCTCTAATCATACCAGCAATGCTTTTAGACGTCGATGGAGATCACTAGGATGTGATCTGTTCTAAAAATAAAATTTAAAAAATCAGAATATTCGGAATAGCGAATATTGACCGCGAAATTCGAGATATATCGCGAATACTCGAATATGCCATATTCGAGCCGAATATTCGCAATACGAATATTCGTGAGCAACACTACTTCAAACCTGATTAGCTGTCTAAAGCACATAGGGCCATACTGGCAGGCCGCATGCAGCCCACAGGCCGCTTACTGAGCACCAAGGCTTTAGATATTTCAGGCTGGGTTCACACTAGAGATCGCAGCGGCTCATGGCAGGAGTCTGGTGCGTCTCAATTCACCGTTTCAGGTCCGATTTCGGCCCGAACTTTGAGCTGAATTTTGACCTGAAACGGACAAAAAGACGCAGAGGACTCCTGTGCAAATTTGCACCGATGCCGCAGCAGAGATATGTCAACCGACTCCATAGAGAGTCGGTCGGAATCTCCTTCTATGCGAATTAAATGCAGGGAAACCCACATCCAATTCGCAATAGTGTGAACCCAGCCTCAGTGTATTTTGGTTTTGTGCTGCCCCAAGCAAGACTAAAATTGGACGCCCATCCCATCTAAATTTGTCCCACCCCAGCCTCTTTAAAATTGCGCAAGCCCATGCAACGACGTAAACTTTACTATCCATAGATAATGCTTTAAAAGCCTTTACAGGTCACCACTTTAGATTGACAGAGGAGGTCTGGTGCTAGAATTACTGCCCATGATCTGACGTTCGCGGTGTTACCTCACATGTGTGGGATGATGGCTGCTTTCATGCGTGCTGGACCGACACACGCTATGACCTTTGTGTGCGAGCACGGGAGGGTGGGGGCACTTTAAAGGGGTTGTAAAGGTAAAAAAAAAATCCCTAAATAGCTTCCTTTACCTTAGTGCAGTCCTCCTTCACTTACCTCATCCTTCGATTTTGCTTTTAAATGTCCTTATTTCTTATGAGAAATCCTCACTTCCTGTTTTCCTGTCTGTAACTCCACACAGTAATGCAAGGCTTTCTCCCTGGTGTGGAGAAAGCCTCTTAAGGGGGAAGGGGGCGAGCAGGCAAGTCAGGACACTCTGTACTTTGCAGATAGAGAGAGGAGCTGTGTGTTAGTGGGCATCCTGACACTCCTGCTCGCCCCCTCCCCCCTCAAGAGGCTTTCTCCACACCAGGGAGAAAGCCTCGCATTACTGTGTGGAGTTACAGACAGAAGAACAGGAAGTGAGGATTTCTCAGAAGAAATAAGGACATTTAAAAGCAAAATCGAAGGATGAGGTAAGTGATGGAGGACTGCACTAAGGTAAAGGAAGCTATTTAGGGAAAAATAAATTACCTTTACAACCCCTTTAATTTTTTTTTTATTAGTAGTAATTAATTCATTTATTTATTTTACATAGTTTTATTTCACTGTTATTGCTGTCAGAAGGAATGTAAACATCCTTGTGACAGCAATAAGCATGTGATAAGTAATCTTTATGAAGAGATCCCTCCTCTGCACTTAAAAGCATTCAAAACACCTAGATCAGTCTTTCTGAATACTTTTGATTTTTTTTAATTGTCGCTGATGAGTGCACCAGAAGGGATGTCATGTCATCGTTTCAGGTTTACTGTTACAAACAGCAGATCAAAGACAATCTCTGCGTTGCTTGACTTTCCGGTTGGTCGATCGGGTCTCCCAGTAGGAGGGCCCGAGAGAGCCACGGAAGGCAGTGGGGGGGACATCCCCTTTTGCTGCTTGTAATAGCAATCAAGCGGCTAGTAAGCTGCTTCGATTGCTATTAGAAGAGAGTCGGCCGCTGGCTTTAAAAAATGATACAGTGGGAATGCCCGCAGCTGCAGGCATCATCCCGGTACAGGCGCCGCCCCCCTCCTGAAAAATGCCACCCAAGGCAAATGCCTTGTTTGCTTTGTGGTATTATGTACAATATTTACTTTAGGAATGGCGCAGCCATTTTAAATAATGATTTGTAGCCACATGGTACAGAAAGCATTGGGATCTCTCAATTTAATACATCTACTTTTAGATATTTAGGGTGTGAAAACCACAGATTTTTCTATGCTGATTACTCACCATTGATAGCATGCATTTAAAAAAGCCACTATTTCTGACCTCTTTCTGATAATTCTAGCAGCAAGGTCAGTGGTAAAAACCACGGTTTGATTGCCCTCTGACCAGCAACCCAAAAGATAAGAGGCGGAGAGGGACGTACACATGCTGCCTCTGTGAAGGCTTGTCAAGTTCGAAAAGCGGCAACCCCCGTCAAACTCGCCCATTCAAGTCCATTGGACTACGCTACAACAGCAAGTCAAACACTTACCTCATGGTTGCGGTGCATTTGTACTATTGAAAATTGCCTTACGGCAAAAAAAGAAAAAAGAACAGCATACAAGCATTTGGGAGGTGGCAGGATCACCTCCTAGACGCTTGGAAGCCACTTCTAAAGCCTCCTACACACAATACGATTATTGGCAGGTCGTCCTAAAATATGATCGTTATTACGCTCCTCCTGACAATTGTTGTACAACTTGGACAAATGACAGGCTAGTACATTTTCGGCAGACAATTTGTCTGATTTTTGTATGGTCAGTACACAAATTTGAAAGTACAAACACGCATGCTCGGAATCAATGCTCACCAAACACAAAATTAGCAGAAGGGGCCCAAAGGGTGGCGCTCAAGAGCTGAAATTCCTGGTAGTACGTGACTACGTTCTTGTTTGTTGCCCGACAATGGTGTAACATTAGTATGCAAGACAAGATCCTGGCACACGCCCTTTTGACAAAAATCAGACGCTCGGTTGGCCAACAATCGTATCGTGTGTACGAGGCTTTAGCCACCCCCTGAAAAATATCCCACAGTTCATTGTGTTTCAGATTGTTCTGCAGTGTGAAATTGCTGACCTTCTAGACAAAATCCTTTGTGAGTCACTGACCTGGAACAGTTATGCAGATCTGGAAAGTTATATGTCAGAAAGTGTAATTGTCACGTATGAGATAAGACCAGAACTGTGTGGGCTGCACACAGGAAAACCCACACGTGTTTAAGTGAAATATGATCATTTTTTAAAGATAAGTGAAATAATTGTAGCGCCTGGTTACTTTTCAGAACCGGTGCTTTGGAAATTTAGAGGGGGTCAGAGAGTTAAGTAACTCTGACCATATTTAATTAGTTCAAATGTGGCTCTCTGTTTCAGCTTGGCTGTGCTGTGGGTCCATTCTGTTGTGCTGGGGTGTTTTCCCACCCCGGTGCGGTAGGTGGCAGCAGTGGAGTCAAGGTTTGGGTGTTCTCTGCCAGCAGCCAATCAGGAGGTTTGAGCCTCGCTGGGCATGCTGGGAGAGGGTACTTATGAGGCAGACGCCATTTTGAGTGGTTCTTCTTTTCCACCTTTAGCATACCTCCCAACATTTTAAAGATTCACTGCGGGACATTTGTTGAGCGGGGGGGGGGGGGTTCGGGCAATCGATGTTGTTGAGCGGGAGGGGGGACGGCCAATCAAAGTTGTTGAGCGGGGGGCAATCAAAGTTGTTCAGCGGGGGGAGGACGATCGCGGGGGGAGGCCGACGATAGCGGGTGGGGAGTGGGGGGGTTGCCGTGGATGGATGTGAAGTTCGTGCCACTCACCACTGTATAGCCTGTCAGTTCTCCTCGCATGTCTCCCCTGTGAAAGTTTGCTTCTCCTTCCTGTGCGGGAAAGTTAACCACTTTGCGGGACTGCGGGAGGATACAGTCTGTGCGTGAAGTTCCCGCAGAATCCGGGCGGGTTGGGAGGTATGCCTTTAGGGTGGCCACATCACAGCGCTCTGGTGTTATGGCCTACCTGGCCGAAGTGTGCGTTCTATGCAGAGTTCCTGGTTCCGGGCCTAGGTTGGTTCGGAGCATTTGAACAGGATGGGGACCTAGTGGTCGACTGGGTTCCCACTTTTGAAGATCCCAAGCGAGTTTAGCTGTTCGGTGGGGAGTCCATCTGAGGAGCGCCAATGAGAGGTTGGTGGTCCAATAGGATTCTGACGAACCACCGGGGATCGAGGTGACCGGACACTGAAGAATTGACTCCTCTTTCAGTCGGTACCTGGGCGACGTTAAAGAGAGGATCCAGGCGTAACTTTACCTAAGAGGGCCTGTGGTAGAGGTTCCTCCCGACGTTCATTCAAGAGGGCCTGTGGTAGAGGTTCCTCCCGACGTTCATTCAAGAAAGGGTCTGTGGCAGAGACTTTGTTCTAAAGAGATTCGAGCAGTGTTCCGGCTGCTAGGTCAGTGAGAGAGGCCTATCCGGACAAGACACACTTGACTTTGTACTCCTCACCTGGTTGCTGCCACACACGCTTGACACTGTCTAAACCAAATAAGTTTATCTTGGTCTCATCAGACCACAGGACATGGTTCCAGTAATCCATGTCCTTAGAGAGCTTGTCTTCAGCAAACTGTTTGCAGACCTTCTTGTGCATCATCTTTAGAAGAGTCCTCCTTCTGGGACGACAGCCATGCAGACCAATTTGATGCAGCGTGCGGCGTATGGTCTGAGCACTAACAGGCTGACCCCCCCACCCCTTCAACCTCTGCAGCAATACTGGCAGCACTCATACGTCTATTTCCCAAAGACAACCTCTGGATATGACGCTGAGCATGTGCACTCAACCTCTTTGGTCGACCATGGAGAGCCCTGTTCTGAGTGGAACCTGTCCTGTTAAACTGCTGTATAGTCTTGGCCACCGTGCTGCACCTCAGTTTTAGGGTCTTGGCAATCTGCCTATAGCCTAGGCTGTCTTTATGTAGAGCAACAATTCTTTTTTTCAGATCCTCAGAGTTCTTCGCCATAAGGTGCCATGTTGAACTTCCAGTGACAATTATGAGAGAGTGAGAGCAATAACACCAAGTTTATCACACCTGCTCCCCATTCACACCTGAGACCTTATAACACTAAAGAGTCACATGACACCAGGGAGGGAAAATGGCTAATTGGGCCCAATTTGAACATTTGCAATTAGGGGTGTACTCACTTTTGTTGCCAGTGTTTTAGATATTAATGGCTGTGTGGTGAGTTATTTTGAGGGAACAGCAAATTTACACTGTTATACAAGCTGTACACTCACTAGTTTATATTGTAGCAAAGTGTCATTTATTCAGTGTTGTCACATGAAAAGATATAATAAAATATTTACAAATATGTGAGAGGTGTACTCACTTTTGTGAGATACTGTATATATATATGTATATATATATATATATATATATATGCACCGTATACAGTATACTTAATGTAAACATATTACCAGATGAATATATGGTTAGACAATGATAACATTGCATTTAATCTGTATGGTCCCAGAAAATCGCGCCAGGAAAGCCAAATAGTAAGCAACAATGGAGTCAACCTTCTCGTTAAGAGCCGTCACACTCAGGGCAGGAGGAGAAGACGTATGACCTGCCCAAGCTCAGCTGAGATTAACAAGGCTTTGATGACCGTCACATTGGAACAACTGGGGAAGGGATGCAGCCTGGATGAACTTATGGAGAAGTGCATACAGTCATTTGGTAAGTAGTTGACCATGGACCTAATGGACCGTGCGGCCATTGCCTCCTGCACCACTCTTGTTTTTTTGGAGTTGTGACTTCAGTGTTAGGAAGGCCCCTAAAATATCTCATATGTGTCCTTGTGCAGAATTGTGAGTCCTATCTCAGTCCGAGCAACATGAATGTTAATTTTATCAAATGTGGTCATATTTTCAAAGAGACTGACTTAGGTGGATTGTTGTCAGGACTTAAAGGGGTTGTAAAGGTACAATTTATTTTTCCTAAATGGCTTCCTTTACCTTAGTGCAGTCCTCCTTCACTTACCTCATCCTTCCATTTTGCTTTTAAATGTCCTTATTTCTTCTGAGAAATCCTCACTTCCTGTTCTTCTGTCTGTAACTCCACACAGTAATGCAAGGCTTTCTTCCTGGTGTGGAGAAAGCCTCTTGAGGGGGGAGGGGGCGAGCAGGAGGGTCAGGATGATCTCTACTTTGCAGATTGAGAAAGGAGCTGTGTGTTAGTGGGCGTCCTGACACTCCTGCTCGCCCCCTCCCCCCTCAAGAGGCCTTTACAACCCCTTTAAGACCCATTGGGGTTATCAGGCATTTTAATGAATGTTAGATGCTCATGCTCAATGCATTTACTAGATCTTACTTGTTATGTTTTGCCTCTGGTGACTGAGAAGATGCGGATGGAAAGCTCTGGAGAAATGAAGACACTGTTAACATGGTCCTTGTCATGCACAGCTGGGTGGTGCCATCGGCAGAGTTTGCACAAAAACTTCTTCAACTATATCCTTCTCAGCACTGACATAAATCCCTCTGCAGGGACTTTGATATAGATTATGTTCTGCTTATTTCTTTATAATGGTATTAAGTTCCTTGACAACAACTTACCTACAGGGAAGCAGACCAAAACCAAAGGAAGAACCAGATATGTCATTTGCTAAGGTAAGCATACATCTCTCCTTGTATTGGTTTCCTGGTTCAATTTTTTGTCCTGTGTGTCATAATAAATAAATAAAAAAGTACTTTGGTTACAGTACTTGAGTACCAGCTTGTATATATTCCTTCATTACCAGGACATTTTTAAGTTTTCAGTGCTGTGAAAGTCTGACTTGGCTATGCAATACTATACCAAAAAGGAATTTTATGTATATATATACCGTATTTATCGGCGTATACCGCGCACTTTTTTCCCCTTAAAATAAGGGGAAAATCGTTGGTGCGTGATATATGCCAATATTTCCGCACTCAGTTTCAATGCCTGCGCCGACGTATACCGAGTGCAGTACACTCGGGTACATTTGGCCAGGCTCGGCTTCGCTCGTGCTCACGCATAAACGTCACAGAGCGTGAGCACGAGCGAAGCCGAGCCTGGCCAAATGTACCCGAGTGTACTGCACTCGGTATACGTCGGCGCAGGTATTCAAACTGAGCGCGGGAAGCGGCAATTCGACGGGTAACAACGCGGGAGAAGCCGGGAGGACACCACCGAAGCCGCAGATGGATGCCGGACCCGACGAGGAGGACACCACCGAAGCCGCAGACGGACGCCGGACCCCGGACCCGACGAGGAGGACACCACCGAAGCCGCAGACGGACGCCGGACCCGACGAGGAGGACACCACCGAAGCTGCAGACGGACCCCAGACCCGACGAGGAGGACACCACCGAAGCCGCAGACGGACGCCGGACCCGACGAGGCCGCCGATGGACGCCGCGCAAGACACCAAAACTGTAAGTACTAAAATGTTTTTTTTACAGGAATGCGGGTCCACATTAGAGGTGCACGCTATACGGCGGAGCGCGCAATACCCTGATAAATACGGTATATATATCATTTTTTTAGACAAAAAGTGCTTACTGTAATTTTTGTGGTATTTAACCACTTAACCCCCGGACCATATTGCTGGTCAAAGACCAGAGTACTTTTTGCGATTCGGCACTGCGTCGCTTTAACTGACAATTGTGCGGTCGTGCGATGTGGCTCCCAAACAAAATTGGCGTCCTTTTTTCCCCACAAATAGAGCTTTCTTTTGGTGGTATTTGATCACCTCTGCGGTTTTTAGTTTTTGCGTTATAAACAAAAATAGAGCGACAATTTTGAAAAAAATTAATATTTTTTTACCTTTTGCTGTAATAAATATCCCCCAAAAATATATAAAAAAAACTATTTTTTTCCTCAGTTTAGGCCGATAAGTATTCTTCTACATATTTTTCGTTAAAAAAATCGCAATAAGCGTTTATTGATTGGTTTGCGCAAAAGTTATAGCGTTTACAAAATAGGGGGTATTTTTATGGCATTTTTATTAATATTTTTTTTTTACTAGTAATGGCGGCAATCAGCGATTTTTATCGGTACTGCGACATTATGGCGGACACTTCGGACACTTTTGACACATTTTTAGGACCATTGGCATTTTTATAGCGATCAGTGCTATAAAAATGCATTGGATTACTATAAAAATGCCACTGGCAGTGAAGAGGTTAACACTAGGGGGCGGGGAAGGGGTTAAGTATGTCCCTGGGTGTGTTCTAACTGTAGGGGGGGTGGCCTCACTAGGGGAAATCACTGATCTTCTGTTCATACATTGTATGAACAGAAGATCAGCATTTCCCCCCCTGACAGGACCGGGAGCTGTGTGTTTACACACGCAGCTCCCGGTCCCCGCTCTGTAAGTTTACACACACAGCTCCCGGTCCCCGCTCTGTAACGAGTGATCGCGTGTGCCCGGCGGCGATCGTGCCCGCCGGGTATGCGCACAGAAGTCGGGGGCGCCCCTGGTAGCCTGCGAGAGAGCCGAGGTAGTATGACGGGCTCTCGCGCAGGAGAGCCAACCGGCCGCCGTAGAATGACGGCGGCAGGTCGGCAAGCAGTTAATAACAACTGATTTTTTTTTAATGTAATATATTGAGGAAAAAAGACCAACAATGTTGAAAGAAAACCTAATTATTTTACCCTGTTAAAATAACACCCCCAAAATGACCCCTTTTTGGAAAGTGTGAGATGCTTTTTCACCGTTTTCTATTTTGAAAATGAAAAAACATGATGGTATTGAGGTTGGTAAAGGGACAGAAGTATGGTACCTCAAAGTGACAGAGGAGAGTATAAGTGGGACAGCTACTAATGCCTTGTACACACGGTCGGACTTTTGACCGTCCAAAAGACCGCTGTGAGTCCGTCGGAAGTCCGATGGAAAGATAGAGAACAGGTTCTCTATCCACTTAAGCCCCGGACCAATATGCAGCCTAAAGACCCAAGGTGTTTTTACAGTTCGGGACTGCGTCGCTTTAACAGACAATTGCGCGGTCGTGCGACGTGGCTCCCAAACAAAATTGGCGTCCTTTTTTCCCCACAAATAGAGCTTTCTTTTGGTGGTATTTGATCACCTCTGCGTTTTTCTTTTTTGCGCTATAAACAAAAATAGAGCGACAATTTTGAAAAAAATGCAATATTTTTTACTTTTTGCTATAATAAATATCCCCCAAAAACATATATAAAAAATATTTTTTTCCTCAGTTTAGGCCGATACGTATTCTTCTACCTATTTTTGGTAAAAAAATCGCAATAAGCGTTTATCGATTGGTTTGCGCAAAATTTATAGCGTTTACAAAATAGGGGATAGTTTTATTGCATTTTTATTATTATTTTTTTTTTACTACTAATGGCGGCGATCAGCGATTTTTTTCGTGACTGCGACATTATGGCGGACACTTTGGTCAATTTTGACACATTTTTGGGACCATTGTCATTTTCACAGCAAAAAATGCATTTAAATTGCATTCTTTATTGTGAAAATGACAGTTGCAGTTTGGGAGTTAACCACAGGTGGCGCTGTAGGATTTAGTGTACACTTAGTGTGTGTTTACAACTGTAGGGGGGTGTGGCTGTAGGAATGATGTCATCAATCGAGTCTCCCTATATAATGGATCACTCGATCGATGCAGCGCCATAGTGAAGCACGGGGAAGCCGTGTTTACATACGGCTCTCCCGGTTCTTCAGCTCCGGGGAGCGATCGCGACGGATCGGCTAGAAACAAATAGCCGTGCCGTCGTCCGGGATCGCTCCCCGAGGGAACCCGACCGCCGCGTGTAGCGGGGGGGGTCCCGATCGGACCCCCGACCCACGTCTAGGCAGGCACGTACAGGTACGCCAATGTGCCTGTACGTGCCATTCTGCCGACGTATATCTACATGAGGCGGTCGGGAAGTGGCTATCTAAGGTCTGTCGGACTTCCAACAAAAAAAGTCAGATGGAGGCTACACATGGCCGGACTTTCCGAGAAAAAAAGCCAGTCGGACTTTTTTCTCGGAAAGTCCGACTGTGTGTACGAGGCATAAGAGACACTTTGCATTGGCAAGGAAACAACTACACTGGTGAAATATATATATATATATATATATATATATATATATATATATATATATATATATATATATATATATATATATATATATATTATACTGTATATATAGGTTTTAGGCAGGTGTTAAAAAAATGCTGTAAATTAAGAATGCTTTCAGAAATAGAAGTGTTAATAATTTATTTCTATCAATTAACAAAATGAAAAGTAAATGAAATGAACACAAATTTAAATCAAATCAATATTTGTTGTGACCCCCCTTTACCTTCAAAACAGCATCAATTCTAGGTACACTTGCATACAATTTTTGAAGAAACTCAACAGGTAGGTTGTTTCATACATCCTGGAGAACTAACCACAGATATTCTGTGGATGTAGACTGCCTCAAATCCTATCTCCTCATGTAATCCCAGACTGACTCAATGATGTTAAGATCAGGGTCCCAGACAGACTCAATGATGTTGAGATCAGGGCTCTGTGGGGGCCAAACCATCACTTCCAGGACTCCTTGTTCTTCTTTACACTTAAGATAGTTCTTAATGACATTGGCTGTATGTTCATGGTCATTGTCCTGCTGCAGAATACATTTGAGGCCAATCACACACCTCCTTGATGATATGGCATGATGGATAAGTATCTGCCTGTATTTCCATTTGCAGAAATGCAGCCCAAACTTGGAAGGAACCTCCACCATGTTTCACTGTTGCCTGCCGACACTCATTATTGTACTGCTCTCTCCAGCCCTTCGGCAAGCAAACTGCCTCCTGCAACGGACAAATATTTCAAATGTTGACTAGCAGAGCTCCTGCTGTCATTTTTCTGCCCCCAAGTTCCTATCCTTTCATGCATACATGAGCAGGGGCGTCCCTAGGGGGGGGCCAGAGGGGGCCCTGACCCCCCCAACATCATGCTGTGCCCCACCATGTGCCCCCCCCCCCAAAAAAAAAATGTTTTTTTTTTTTTGCAATTTTTGTATTTTGCTCCCCGAGAGGGAGAGCGTCCCCAGTCAGCTCTGCGGGGGATTCCTCCCCCTCCCTCTGCTCGCCATCACTGCATAATGCGAGCGCTCACACAACCAGATATTCTAGCCTGGACCGTGTTTAAGTGTGTGCACTGCAGACTGCAGTACACTGTAATCACTGAACTACATTATCTCCATCCCTTCTCTCTCCCCCCATCTGTCTCCCTCCCCCTCTCCTGTTCTTTCAAAACATTCACAATTTACTTTCACTTTCAGTTAGGCAGATAATACAGTATACGGTGCACATTTCTTTCCTGCATCCACAGATTGCAGGAAAGAAACGTGCATGATTCCCCCATCAACAGACAGTGGTGACAGGGGAATATCCCTCCTGCCCAGCAATTGTATTCTCCCGACAAACAGTGATTATCACTAGTGACTATACAGCAACCACTAGTGATAATTATAAGAGAATCTGCTCATTAATGGTTCAAATCTCAGCCAGTTTCTGCTGAGATTTAAACTGTCTATGGCTGGTCTTAGTTCTTAGGCAGCCCATACATTGATTAGCACTGTGGAGTGTCGGCTTCCTGGCGGGATTGGGCATGTGGGATTTCAAACACACCCGAGCCCATCTCTATTGGTTGTAGACAGTTGAGCTCCCTGCAGCTTGCTTAGCAGCAGTGGACCCTTCTCTGACATGCTGATCGGGATGCAATCCAGGTGATGCTCTTAGTCAAATCCTAGTCATAAATATCAGTGATTTTATTGATCAAAGCCCACACTTTACAGGCATAGAGCCCACACTTTACAGGCATAGAGCCCACACTTTACAGGCATAGAGCCCACACTTTACAGGCCTAGAGCCCACACTTTACAGGCATAGAGCCCACACTTTACAGGCATAGAGCCCACACTTTACAGGCCTAGAGCCCACACTTTACAGGCCTAGAGCCCACACTTTACAGGCATAGAGCCCACACTTTACAGGCCTAGAGCCCACACTTTACAGGCATAGAGCCCACACTTTACAGGCCTAGAGCCCACACTTTACAGGCATAGAGCCCACACTTTACAGGAATAGAGCCCACACTTTACAGGCATAGAGCCCACACTTTACAGACATAGAGCCCACATGGCTGCTGAACATACGGGTGATTATATTTATGTGGTTGTACTCTTGATGCTAATAAATACTGTGTTTATTAGATCTGACTGGGAGCATTACCTGGATCACATGCTGATCAGCATGTCAACAGAGAAGGTTATACAGCATTACTGCTGCTAGGTGACCAGCTGGGGGCTCGGCTCTCTATAACCAATAGTGCCAGCCTTCCCCTGCATGCACCCATAATGTCACCAGCACTAGGTCCTAATAGACTGCCGCCGCTGCCAAGGAGACAGATGCCAGACCAGCGCTGTAAATAGCAGGGACAGGACAGCTGGGGATCCCCACTGTGGCAGAACCCCAGGGCCCGGTGGCAAGACAACCTTTGCAACAATGATAGTTCTCCCACTGCTTTGGACCCTTATATTTTCTTGGTGTGCTGGTGACATATATCTCTTGTTTTCTGCCACCCTGGGGGGCCCCAGTATAGTAGGAAGGGAGCTCACTGCAGAACATATGAAAGGGCCCATAGTGGGATCGTAGTAAAGGGCCCCAGGATATATATATATAATTGCATTTTATAGTTGGCCCCCCTACTTTTGTCCCTGTCCCCCCATGTGCCCCCCCTAAATATGAAAGCTGGAGACGCCACTGTACATGAGTCACTCAGTCTTGTTTCCATGGCTTTTTGGCTACAATTCTTCCATGAAGACCACTTCTGGTCAGATGTCTTCGGACAGTAGATGAGTGTACCTGGGTCCCACTGGTTTCTGCCAGTTCTTTGCTGATGGTATTGCTTGACATCTTCCAGTGTCAAAGGGATGTAAGCATGATGTGTCTTTCATCTGCAGCATTGTCTCCTTGGCTGACCATTGCATCTGTGGTCCTCAATGTTGCCCATTTCTTTGTTCTTCTTCAAAAGAGTTTGATAGAGAGTGATAGGTGTCCCAGAAGCCGCACATCAATTCAAAGCCTGCAGTGTGATAGTGAATGGCAGTCTCAGCCTGGACCCCGCCAGGCCACACATTTTCCCCAAATGCGTTTCACTCCGCTCACTGAAGCTAACTCATGGGGATCAAAAGAGCTTGAACAGCACATCCTAAAACCCCAGTCTGCTTTGCAATCTTTGCCTGGGAGAGGAGATACTGATGCAATATAAATACCTTGGCCATGTACGCCGTCGTAAGTCCTAATCTGGGCCGTCGTATCTATGCGACTGATTCTTAGAATCAGTTACGCATAGATAACCATTAGATCCGACAGGCGTAAGGCTCTTACGCCGTCTGATCTTAAATGCAATTTTTTTTTTGGGCCGCTAGGTGTCGCCTCCGTCGTTTTCCCCGTCAAGTATGCAAATTAGCTAGATATGCGAATTCCCGAACGTACGCGCGGCCGATGCAGTGAAGTTACGACGTTTACGTTAGCCTTGTCCCGGCGTAAAGTTGCCCCTGCTATATGAGGGGCAACCAATGTTAAGTATGGCCGTCGTTCCCGCGTCGAAATTTAAAAATGTACGTTGTTTGCGTAAGCCATCCGTGAATGGGGCTGGACGCCATTTACGTTCACGTCGAAACCAATGACGTCCTAGCAACGTCATTTGGAGCAATGCACCCTGGGATATTTTACGGACGGCGCATGCGCAGTACGTTCGGCGCGGGAACGCGCTTAATTTAAATGCTCCACGCCCCCTACCCGGCTAATTTGAATTAGGCGGGCTTGCGCCGGGTGATTTACGCTACGCCGTCGCAACTTTACAGGTAAGTTCTTTGAGAATAAAGCACTTGCCTGTAAAACTTGCGGCGGCGTAACGTAAATCAGATACGTTACGCCCGCCCAGTTTTGCGCTATTGTACGAGAATCTGAGCCCTTGTGTCTTGTTGCTGTGCTCAGTCTTGCCATGGTGTATGACCTGTGACATGAAACTGTCTTTTACAACCTCACCTTAGTAGCAGAGTTTGGCTGTTCCTCACCCAGTTTAAAACCTCCTACACAGCTGATGTACATAAGAAAATGATTATCATTAGTCGCAGAGTTTGGCTGTTCCCTACACCGTTTTACACTCCTACATAGCTGTTCTCTTTTTCAGTTAATGACTGTGTTTAAATCTACATATGAAATTGATTATCATTTTCACCTGCTTGATATAATTGGTTAATCCTACACCTGACCAGTGGCGGCCGGTGGAATTGTTTTTGGGGGGGTGGCAAACGGTATGCCAACCCCCCCAGTCGGTCAGTAGCACATACCCCATCACTGATGGCTTCCCCTGCTCGGCAGCCTCCCATTCTCCTGCTCTTCATGGGTCATCATGGTTTCCTCCCTCCTCTGTGGCCAATCGGGAGTCTTCTCTTTTCGGCCAATGGGATAACAGGTCTCACACCTGCTTCTGATTGGGCAGATTTAGGATCAGTGTCGCAACAGCGAATATTAATTCGCTGTTGTAACACACCTGGGTGGGCTCCGTTTGCATTCTCTGCGACCCGAGCCCACCCTATTTTGAAGCCTATTAGAGCTTCTGGCTCTAATCAAGTGCTTATGAAAAAACTGGCTGCTGTAATTCATGCGCCTGGTGTCCTGAAATGGGCTGGACACATGCATATAGGGGGTGGTCTGGAGAGAGGGGGCAACACCCGGGCGCCCCTAATGAATGGGCCGCCACTGCACCTGACTCTAATCTCTGACTTTGTGCAAGTATACAAAGTGTTCAAGTGTAAGGCTGCATTCACATCTGAGCGACAGCCGCGATCGCGTGTAGCGGCGTATTTTGCCGCGAGTACAAAACGTTCACTTTTTTTTTTTTTTCTCTCAAAGTCTTCCCATTGCTGTCAATGGGAAAACGCCTATGTCGCCTGAAAAAAAGGGTCCGGGACTTTTTTTCAGGCGACAGGCGTTCAGCGTCTATGAGATGTGAACCATCTCCATAGACAGCAATGGGAATTCTCCCCTCGAGCGACAGAAGCGTCCGGCGTCAGGCGTTTTGTCGCTCAGGTGTGAATGGGGTCTAAGTGTTGGTTTGAAGCAAATGGGTAGTCACACTAAATATTGATTTGATTTAGATTTTTCTTTTCACATTGCATTTTGTAAATTGATAAAAATAAACAATTAAAATATACATTTTTGAGAGGATTCTTTACACATACCTAAAACTTTTGCACAGTAGTGTATATACTGTGTGTGTATGTATGTATATATATATATATATATATATATATATATATATATATATATATACCGTATTTATCGGGGTATTGCGCGCTCCGGCAGTGTCATCTTAAGAGCATTATAGGCCCCCGGGCAATACAGTGCACTGGGGCCCTGTCTACACAATCACGCACGAGAATTTACTGACAAAAATTATAAAATTTACTGGCAGTACCACATTTTTTACTGCCACTGCAAAAAAAGTACCTAAAATTATAGTTTTCAGTGCCGAACAATGCAAATGTCAGTATTTAAACTATACACATATAGCTAGTGCTTATGGCAATGTGTTTAAGTTAAACAAACGTAAAAAAAAAATGTCTTCATTGACATGAAGGTCAGGTTACTATAACCCAGCCAGCACAGAGTTTCCTCTTACATCAGAGTCTGCAGGATTCCCCCTTACAGTGAAAGGGAACTCTTATGTAAAGGGGAACGCTGCAGATCATGATCTAAGGGGGGAACTCTGATGTGGAGGGGGGCTCTGGTGACCAGAGACCACCTTATATCAGAGTCCACTGCTTTCTCTTTCCCACTTACATCAGGGTCCGCAGACTGAGTTCCCCCTTGCATTGTAAGGGGGAATCCTGCAGACTCTGATGTAAAGGGGAACTCTGATGTGTGGGACACTCTGGTGACCAGAGACCACCTTCCGTAGAGTAAATACGCTAAGGTAAGGGGGGTCACTAATATAGGAGGTGGAACCTTTATATCAGTGCCCCCCTTTTTGCATTCACTCCCCCCTTACATCAGCAACCCCCCGCATTCGTGGAGGACCGGATCTTCTCTGTGATTTCCGCAAACTGGGCATGGGCAGTTCTAACCCGTCACTCTCCACAATTTTTTTACTGAGGTTGCTGGGCAGCCGGTGGGGCCCCCCAGGCAAGTGGGGCCCCCGGGCAAATGCCCAGCGTGCCCAATGGAAAAGATGGCCCTGCGCTCCTAACGCTACTAACTGTTTTGGTGTCTTGCCCGGCGTCCATCGGCGGCCTCGTCCGGTCCGGCGTCCGTCTGCGGCCTCGGTGGTGTCCTCCCTGCTTCTCCTGCACTGTCTCCGTGTCGAATCCCCGCTTCCCGCGCTCAGTTTGAACGCCTCTGCCGACATATACCGAGCGCACTCGGCACGCTCAGCCACGCTCGGCTTCTCACGCATAAACGTCACAGAGTGTGACCACGAGCGAAGCCGAGCCTGGCCGAATGTACCCAAGTGTACTGCGCTCGGTATATGTCGGCGGAGGCATTCAAACTGAGCGCGGGAAGCTGGTATCGGCGTATATCGCGCACCCACAATTTTCCCCTTATTTTAAGGGGAAAAAAGTGCGCGGTATACGCCGATAAATACAGTATATATTTGTCTGCAAAAGGTTTCTGATTATCAACTTGTGTACATCACAGGCAGGGAGCACAATCAGACAGGTGACACTACGTTCTGGCATTGATGCTCCTAAAAGTAGCAATTATTTTAATTTATATTGTACATTCACATCAGTCCCTGCCCTCAAGGAGCTTACAATCTAAGGTTCCGAAACTTACATTCATACATACAAGAGGGAGAAACATGCTAACTCTGTGCAGGTAGTGCCTCGTGGAAGAGTAGTTTATATTCTATTTGCTGACATAGACATGCCTGTCTTACCAGATTAATATTTGAACCAATAATTGTTGTCCTTGAAAGTTAATAGCATTGTTAACCACTTAAGGACCGCTGCGCGACGATATACGTCGACAGAATGGCACGGCTGGGCACAAGGGCGTACATGTAAGTCCCCTTTAAGAACCCAGCCATGGGTCACGCGCTCGTGACCCGGTCTGAAGCTCCGTGACCGCGCCCACGGCCCCGCGGACCCGATCGCCGCAGGTGTCCCGCAATCGGGTCACAGGAGCTGAAGAACTGGGAGAGGTGAGTGTAAACAAACCTTCCCCCTTCTCTGTGGCTTGTCACTGATCGTCTGTTCCCTGTCATAGGGAACGACGATCACTGACGACACACGTCCAGCTATGCACCCCCTACAGTAAGAAACACACAATAGGACACACCTTTAGTGCCCCATAGTGGTTAACCCCTTCACTGCCATTGTAATTTTCACAGTAATCCGTGCATTTTTGTAGCACTTTTTGCTGTGAAAATTACAATGGTCTCAAAAATGTGTCAAAAGTGTCCGATGTGTCCGCCATAATGTCGCAGTCACGAAAAAAATCACTGATCGCCGCCATTACTAGTAAAAAAATAATTATTAATAAAAATGCCATAAAACTATCCCCTATTTTGTAGACGCTATAACTTTTGCGCAAACCAATCAATATACGTTTATTGCGATTTTTTTTTTTTTTACCAAAAATATGTAGAAGAATACGTATCGGTCTAAACTGAGGAAAAAAAGTGTTTTTTAGATATATTTTTTGGGGATATTTATTATGGTAAAAAATATTGAATTTTTTTTTTAATTGACGCTCTATTTTTGTTTAAAGCGCAAAAAATAACACCTGCAGAGGTGATCAAATACCACCAAAAGAAAGCTCTATTTGTGGGAAATAAGGACGTCAATTTTGTTTGGGAGCCACGTCGCACGACAGCGCAATTGTCAGTTAAAGCGACGCAGTGCCGAATTGCAAAAAGGGGCCAGGTCCTTTACCTGTATAATGGACCGGTCTTAAGCGGTTAATAGTAGTTAACAGAATATGGTGTCCATATCTAAACACTCCTAGAAACGCCATTGTGTGTGTTAATGATAAACTCATCTGTTTCACACCTGCAGGTTCTGGGTAAATCGCTATCCAGAGATGTTTCGGCTTGACCGTGAATTAGAAGAGCTGATGTGTGATTTCTGGGAGGTGGTTAAAGACCGCAGATGGTCAAATGTCCACAGACAAAGTCCTGATACCTCATTCACGTAAGGACTTTATGTAATCCAGTCTAATCTATATTTCCCCAGCAGCTGAGGAAATTTTACTTCTCTTTTCTTTTTTCTTGCCGTTCTTGATTTGCTTTCTTTTATATTCTTCACTTTTACTTTTTTATTATTTTTAATACCAGATTTGACCCGGAAAGCCCACAGCCTTTTCCAGAGTCACCAAGCTTCAACAAGAAGAGGAAAGTCTCCCTTCTATTTGATCATCTGGAACCATCAGAACTGGCAGCTCATCTCAGCTACCTGGAGTTCAAATGCTTCTGCAGGATTACGGTAAAAATCTCAGATGGGCAGATTCAGGTAGGGCAGCGTAACTTTGTAGCGTATGGTATTTACGCTACGCCGCTGTAAGTTAAAGAGGCAAGTGCTGTATTCACAAAGCACTTGCCTCCTAAGTTACGGCGGCGTAGCGTAAATGGGCCGGCGTAAGCGCGCCTAATTCAAATTGTGAAGAGGTGGGCGTGTTTTATGTAAATAAACCATGACCCGACGTGATTGCCGTTTTTAACGAACTGCGCATGCGCCGTCCGTGGACATATCCCAGTGTGCATTGCTTCAAAGTACGCCGCAAGGACTTATTGGTTTCGACGTGAACATAAATTACGTCCAGCCCCATTCACGGACGACTTACGCAAACAACGTATTTCAACAAACAAAATTCGACGCGGGAACGACGTCCATACTTAACATTGGCTAGGCCAGCTATTTGTTCGACTAACTTTACGCCTGAAAACGGCTTACGTAAACGGCGTATCTTTACTGCGACGGGCAAGCGTACGTTCGTGAATAGGGGTATCTCGCTGATTAGCGCATTCTAGGCGTAAATCAGCGTTCACACCCCTATCGGTCGGCGGAACTAGACAGCTAAGATACGACGGTGCAGGCTGTCGTATCTTAGCTACATTTAAGTGTATCTCAATTTGAGAATACACTTACCGTATTTATCGCGGTATAACGGTAAAAAAAAATTTTTTTGTTTTTTTGTACTTACAGTTTTGGTGTCTTGCGCGGCGTTCATCGGCGGCCTCGTCGGGTCCGGCGTCCATCTGCGGCTTCAGGTGTCCTCTTCGGCGGGTCGGGCGTCCGTCTTCGGCGGGTCGGGCGTCCGTCTTCGGCGGGTCGGGTGTCCTCTTTGGCGGGTCGGGCGTCCTCTTCGGCGGGTCCGGCGTCCTCTTTGGCGGGTCCGGCGTCCTCGCGTCATCCCCGCTCGTTTCCCGCCACGAGTTTTGAATACTGCTACGGCATATACCGAGCGCAGTACACTCGTGTAACGTCGGGCAGGCTCGGCAACTGTCGCGGTGACGTCCTGTACGCTCAGGACGTCAGTGCGAGAGGCGCCGAGACTGCCCGAAGTTACACGAGTGTACTGCGCTCGGTATATGCCGGCGCAGTATTCAAAACTCGTGGCGGGAAAGCGGGTATCGGCGTATATCGCGCACCCAAGATTTTGCCCTGATTTTCAGGGCAAAATAGTGCGCGGTATACGCCGATAAATACGGTAAATGTACGACAGCTTAGATTCAGAGTTACGACGGCAAATCTACTGATACACCGGCTTAACTCTTTGTGAATCTACCTAAGAGACTCTACAACAACAAAAAATTGTCTAATGAAAGCAAGAATTCTAAAAGGTTCATAATCCAAAATAGTATGTTTATTATCTGAAACATGAAAATAAAGCACATTTACCGGATGATTGATGCGAAGTGAAGGCTAAAAAACACATAACTATTTTAAAATTTGTTAAACTTATTATTAAGATGATTGTCCAATGTTTAGGTAAAAAAGGGCCTAAAAATCGAATTCATTAACTCACCTTCATACAGTTTTGTTTGATTATTGCTTATCACAATTGAACACAGTGGGGTTTCATAGTGTGTGAACAATTTGTTCACTATAGTAAACCCCTTCAATACAGGGCTTTTTTACCCACCTCAATACTGGGCCTATTCTGGCACTTCTCTCCTATAAGTACAAATCATCATTCTTTTGCTAGAAAATTACGCAGAACTCCCAAACATTATATATGTTTTTTTAGCAGACACCCCAGGGAATAAAACGACGGTCATTGCAACGTTTTAGCTTGCACGGTATTTGCGCAATAATTTTTCAAACACCTTTTTTTGGTGAAAAAAATGGTTTCACGAATTAAAAAATAACAAAACAGTAAAGTTAGCCCAATTTTTGGGGAAAATATGAAACATTATGTTACACCGAGTAAATAGATACCTAACATGTCATGCTTTAAAATTGCGCACACTCATGGAATGGCGCCAAACTTCGGTACTTAAAAAATCTCCATAGGCGACGCTTTGAAATTTTTTACAGGTTACCAGATTCGATTTACAGAGGAGGTCTAGTGCGAGAATTGTTGCTGGCACTCTAACACACGCGGCAATACCTCACATATGTGGTCTGAACGGCGTTTACATATGTGGGTGGGATTTACGCGTACGTTCGCTTCTGTGCGAGAGCTACCGGGGACAGGGGCGTTTTAATTTTTTTTTATTATTATTTTTTTTTATTTGATTTATTTCTTTTTTTACACTTTTTCTTTTTAATTTTAGTTTTTTTTAATCAGTTTTATTCCTATTACAAGGAATGTAAACATCTCTTGTAATAAGAAATGTGTGTGACAGGTCCTCCTTTATGGAGAGATGCGGGGTCAATAAGACCCCGCATCTCTCCTCCAGGCTGGAAAGCATGAGATCGTGAAAACATTTTCACCAATCTCATGCTTAGTATTGCTTACTAGCCACAATCGCGGCTTTGTTTACTTCCGGGTACCCAGGCGGGACGTCATCTTGCCTGGGCCTCCGACGGTCATAGAGATGACCACGGGAGAGCCCGGAAAAGCAGAGGCGTCTCTAGGGGGGGGCCAGAGGGGGCACTGACCCCCCCAACATCATGCTGTGCCCCACCATTGCAATTTTTGTATTTTGCTCCCCCAGAGGGAGAGCGTCCCCAGTCAGCTCTGCGGGGGATTCCTCCCCCTCCCTGTACTCGCCGACACTGCATAATGCGAGCGCTCACACAACCAGATATTCTAGCCTGGGCCGTGTTTAAGTGTGTGCACTGCAGACTGCAGTACACTGTAATCACTCAACTACATTATCTCCATCCCTTCTGTCCCCCCCGATCTGTCTCCCTCCCCCTCTCCTGTTCTTTCAAAACATTCACAATTTACTTTCACTTTCAGTTAGGCAGATAATATACGGTGCAAATTTCTTTCCTGCATCCACAGATTGCAGGAAAGAAACTTGCATGATTCCCCCATCAACAGACCGTGGTGACAGGGGAATATCCCTCCTGCCCAGCAATTATATTCTCCCGACAAACAGTGATTATCACCAGTGGCTATACAGCAACCACTAGTGATAATTATAAGAGAATCTGCTCATTAATGGTTCAAATCTCAGCCAGTTTCTGCTGAACCAGCTGAGATTTAAACTGTCTATGGCTGATCTTAGCTCTTAGGCAGCCCATACATTGATTAGCACTGTGGAGTGTCGGCTTCCTGGCGTGATCGGGCATGTGGGATTTCAAACACACTCAAGCCCATCTATATTGGTTGTAGACAGTTGAGCTCCCTGCAGGTTGCTTAGCAGCAGTGGACCCTTCTCTGACATGCTGATCGGGATGCAATCCAGGTGATGCTCCCAGTCAAATCCTAGTCATAAATATCAGTGATTTTATTGATCAAAGCCCACACTTTACAGGCATAGAGCCCACATGGCTGCTGATCATACGTTTGATTATATTTATGTGGTTGTACTCTTGATGCTAATAAATACTGTGGGCTAGATTCACATAGATTAGCGGATCTTTAGATCCTCGTAATCTATGTGATTTACGATCCGCCGGTGCAATTTTGCGAGGCTAGTGCAGTATTCACAAAGCACTTACCTCGAAACTTGCGCCGGCGGATCATAACTCCCCCGGCGGAATTCAAATTCCGCGGCAAGGGGGAGTGTACAATTTAAATCAGGCACGTTCCCGCGCCGATTTAACTGCGCATGCGCCGCCGGCAAAATTTCCCAGTGTGCATGCTCCAAATGACGTCGCTAGGACGTCATTGTTTTCGGCGGCAACGTAAATTGCGGCCCTCTGTATTCCAGACCGACTTACGCTAACGACGTAAAAATTTGAAACTCGGCGCGGGAACGATGGCCATACTTAACATTAGCTACCCCTCATATAGCAGGGGTAACTATACGCCGGAAAAATCCGAACGCAAATGACGTAAAAAAAAGCGACGGGCGGGCGTTCGTTTCTGAATCGACGGAAATCGGAATTTGCATATTCCTCGCGTAAAAAACCGAAGCGCCACCTAGCGGCCGGCGGGATATTGCAGCCTAAGATCCGACTGTGTAAGTCACTTACACCAGTCAGATCTAAGGGAGATCTATGCGTAACTGATTCTTATGAATCAGTCGCATAGAGCCGACCGTCGGATCTCAGAGATACGACGGCGGATCAGGAGATCCGCCGTCGTATCTCTTGATGAATCTGGCCCACTGTGTTTATTAGATCTGACTGGGAGCATCACCTGGATCACATCCTGATCAGCATGTTAACAGAGAAGGTTATACAGCATTACTGCTGCTAGGTGACCAGCTGGGGGCTTGGCTCTCTATAACCAATAGTGCCAGCCTTCCCCTGCATGCACCCATAATGTCACCAGCACTAGGTCCTAATAGACTGCCGCCGCTGCCAAGGAGACAGACGCCAGACCAGCGCTGTAAATAGCAGAGACAGGACAGCTGGGGATCCCCACTGTGGCAGAACACCAGGGCCCGGTGGCAAGACAACCTTTGCAACCCTGAAAGTTCTCCCACTGCTTTGGACCCTTATATTTCTTGGTGTGCTGGTGACATATATCTCTTGTTTTCTGCCACCCTGGGGGGCCCCAGTATAGTAGGAAGGGAGCTCACTGCAGAACATGTAAAAGGGCCTGTTGTGGGATCGTAGTAAAGGGCCCCAGGATATATATATATATATATATATATATATATATATATAAAATTGCATTTTATAGTTGGCCCCCCTACTTTTGTCCCTGTCCCCCCATGTGCCCCCCCTAAATATGAAAGCTGGAGACGCCACTGCGGAAAAGCACCGGATGGCGGCAGGAGGGGGGTAATGTCCTCTCCCGCCACCTATAAGAACGATCAAGCGGCGGAACTGCCGCTATGATCGTTGTTATGATGCACAGAATCGCTGGCACTAAAGAATGATATCTGAATGATGCCTCTATCTGCACCCATCATTCAGATATCACTGCACAAAGCCCAGGACGTCGTATGACGTCCACCCAGGATGGGAGATCCCATCTGTGGACGTCAAATGACATGAAAAAGCCCTTAATGTATGCAAAACTATCTTAACAAGGTAGAATGGTCTGAAAATACGGGCCGATACCAAATTTCTACTATTATCTGATTATGACTTCTCTTTGTCAGCATTTAGACTATCGAAGCTACACTTTGCAGAGTTCTCTGCGAGAAATCCCTCGGCTGGAGCGATCGGTCTCCTTATGTAACAGCATTTCACAGTGGGTTCAGCTCATGATCCTCAACCGCCCAACTCCACAGCAGAGAGCTGAGGTCTTCACCAAATTTATCCACATGACTCAGGTGAGAATTGAACTGCATCTAAATCACAAAGATTAATGTTCCTTGTGTTATGTTTGCATCATAGCCACAGCCAAAGCTGCTTTTATTAGGTTGTATTTTTAATGCTTTGGCATCATGTTGCACTTTTTGGAAATCAGCATGCTGCATGCACCATTTTCTGTGTCAGCGGACTGTTACGTTTTGGTCACACTTGTACATTATCCTGCATTAAAATGCATGCAATTAATGTCAAAATACCAATAATTCCAATATGGCTAATTCTTCTCTGTGTTCTACAGGGAGTAGGGAATGGTAAAACCACCTGTAAGTTCTTTGGGGGTTTTATGATGTGACCTAAAAGGACAAATTTCACTTTCTGTCCTGGAGATCCAAAAAATTAAGGGAAATCATTATTTAGACGGACGGGCCCGGATTCACAAAGCACTTGCGCCGACGTATCTCAACATACGTCGCGTAAGTGCACATATGCGCCGTAGTTTCTACTCAGAAACTAAGATACGCCTGAAAATAGGCTTCATCTGACCAACGTAACTTGCTTACGCCGGCGTAGAGTGGGCGCATATTTACGCTGGACGTATTTGGCGCTCCCATTGATTTTCTATTCACATATGCAAATGAGGGAGATACGCCGATTCACGAACGTATGTCCGTCCGACGCAGTGCGCGTAAAGTCATAAGTCCGGCGTAAAGTTATGCCCCATAAAGGAGGTGTAACTCAGCAGCATCCATACAAAGGGCTGCACCAGGGAACACAAGCCAACGTATTTTACGTAGTTTATGTAGGACGTGAATATGACTAGGCGTAGGTTACGTTCACGCCGTAGGCAGTGATCCAACGTATCTTAGGCAGTTGTTCCGACGTGATTGTGAGCATGCGCACTGAGATGCGCCCACGGGACGGCGCATGCGCAGTTTGCGATTCTTATCTGTCTGGCGCTCGGCCCATCATTTGCATGGGGTCATAACTCATTAGCATGGCTCACGCCCACTTCCACTTACGCCCATCTACGCCTGAGAAACCCAGCGCAGATTTGGGAGGAAGTGCTTTGTGAATTCAGTGCTTGCCTCTCTCTGCTGCGTCGGCGTAGCGTAAAGGAGATACGCTACGGCGGCATAAATATGCGCCAGTGTCTGTGAATCCGGACCTTAGACTGTAACTCTGTTTCCCAGGACAAATATAGAAGGTGAATATCCCTAGGTGGGTTAGCAGTAAAAATCTCACAGGGGTTCTAATCTCTTCCATACTTTATCCTGAGCTAGATTAAAGTTTTGGTCAGAGATATACCTTAAAACATAGGACATGATGCTGTACAAAAGCTGGCCATGAACTATATGAATTTCAGGAATTTGCCAAAATTTGCTCAGTGGGTGGCCCTGTTGACAGCCTCCCGCCCAACATTTTTTAATTGAAGGAGCCAGGTGAAAAATTGACATCTGAAAAATGGCTGCGTCTGATTGCTATTCAAGTATTTGAGACAGCCTGTCAAAATACAAAAGCCCTAGTGGGGATTCGTCCATTCACACTGTGGGCCAGATTCTCAGAAGAGTTACGACGGTGTATCTCAGGAAACACCGTCGTATCTCTGTTTCTGAGCCCGGGTATCTATGCGAGTGATTCTTAGAATCATTTTCGCATAGATACGGCCAAGATCTGACAGGTGTAAGGCACTTACACCGTCGGATCTTAGATGTAATGCAACGCCGGCCGCTAGGTGGCGTTTACGTTCAGGTCTCATTTGTTTATGCAAATGAGCCTGATACGCCGATTCCCGAACGAATTTGCGTCGCGTAGCCGTCGTTTGCGTAAGCGTAAGGTTACCCCTGCTATATGAGGGGTAACCTTACGCCAGTCCGCCATATGCCATGTTAAGTATGGCGTCGGGTCCGCGTCGTCTTTTCCCGTCGGGTACGTCATTTTCCTAAGTCGTTCTTGAATACGACTTTACGTCAATGACGCACACGTCGGCGTCATTGACGTTTTCCGTCGAGAACTGGAGCATGCGCACTGGGCTATTTTAAGCCCGGCGCATGCGCAGTTCGATCGGCACGGGGGCGCGCTTCATTTAAATAGAAGCCGCCCCCTTTGAATTACGCGGGGATACGACGGGCCTTTTACACTACGCCGCCGCAAATTACGGAGCAAGTGCTTGAGGAATACGGCACTTGCTCCTGTAAGTTGGGGCGGCGTAGTGTAAATGACTTACACTACGTCGGCGGCGTATGTACGAGAATCTGGCCCTGTGTAACTATTATTGTATGGCCATCCTAAAATAGTTGTAAATGTGGAAGTTTTCTTACCCTAATGCATTCTATGCATTAAGTTAAAAAACCTTCTGTGCCAGAGGATCCCCCAGCCTCCCCTTATACATACCTGAACCCAATCTCGATCCAGCGATATGCGCGAGAACAGCGTCTCTGTCCGCTTTCTCCCTTCTCACTGGACAGACTGATAGTATCGGGAGCCACAGGTAATGAAGGAGCAGGGGGTGGGGCCGAGCCGCCTTGTCTTTGTCAATGGATACAAGCAGGACGGCTTGAGAGTGAGCCTGCACAAGTGCCTCCATAGACAGCGCCTTTATGGGGCACGCGCTGAAGTGGCAGAGTCAGGAGTGACAGGTAGGACCCGAGAAGAATAACATGTTTATTATTTTAATACAAAATAAAATCGAAGGACAGCCAGACAACTAGTATTGTCAGCAATGACAACCTCAGCATTTCTCTAGGTTTTTATTCCATTTTTTGTACATATGCTTCTGTTTGAATTGCTTGATTTACCATTAGGCTCTTTAGGGCAGTACCTATAGAGCCAGAAGCCAAAAGGTGGCTTTTCCCATAAGGAGAAATATTGTAATCTAATATAAATGAGAACATGGGCCCAGATTCACAAAAGAGATACGACGGCGTATCTCTGTTTTAGGGTCTTCCTAACTATGCGACTGATTCATAGAATCAGTTACGCATAGTTAGCCCTAAGATCCGACAGGTGTAATTGAATTACACTGTCGGATCTTAGGATGCAATACCGCGGCCGCCGCTGGGGGGAGTTTGCGTCGTAAACCAGCGTCGGGTATGCAAATTAGTAGTTACGGCGATCCACAACGGTTTTTCGCGTTCGCTACGTTACTCGCTACGCTACTGCTAGTCTAGTCTATTTTTCCGTCGCAAAGTTAGTCGTCGTTTTTGCTGCCCTAACTTTACACAGCACACGTATGTGCTGTATAAAGTATGGCCGTCGTTCCCGCGTCGAAATTTGAAAATGTTTTGTCCTTGCGGGAATACGAATGTACGCTATGCACGTCGCCGTTCGAAAAAATGACGTCACTTCGCGCAAAGCACGGCAGGAATTTCAAAACGGAGCATGCGCAGTAGGTCCGGCGCGGGAGCGCGCCTAATTTAAATGGCACACGCCCCTTTGAATTACGCAGGCTTACGCCGGAGGCCACCAGCGTAAGTTTTCATGCAAGTGCTTTGAGAATCAGGCACTTGCGATGAAAACTTGCGTCTGGGCCATGGTCTTTGTTCAAAAGAGGGGTTCCTATCTGAGACCTGCATTGTACAATGGTCATTTCATATCTGTGGGGACCTCATTAGTTTAGTTTTGGTCTTTGGGTAATAAATAAATAATTAACATATGGCCCCAATAGAAAATCTAAGCTGCAGTGATATTCCTTTATTTATTGTATTTGTTTATTTTACAGAAACTCCGTAAGCACCAGAACTTTAACACCCTGATGGCAGTGATTGGAGGACTGTGCCACAGTGCCATCTCCAGGCTAAAGGAGACACATAGTCACCTATCACAGGATGTACTAAAGGTGAGTGGGAAAGAATCACGTCTTGTATAGGATTTGTAATTAAAGGGGTTGTAAAGGTTTGTTTTTTATTTTCTAAATAGGTTCCTTTAAGCTAGTGCATTGTTGGTTCACTAACCTTTTCCTTCCATTTCCCTTCTAAATGTTTTTTTTCTTTGTTTTTTTTTTCTTTGTCTGAAATTCTCACTTCCCGTTCCTCCTCAGTAAGCTGTTCTGGCTGACTAACCCCCATGGATGATGGGGGCAAGCTTACTGAGGAGGAACAGGAAGTGAGAAATTCAGACAAAAAAAAAAACATTTAGAAGGGAAATCAAAGGAAAAGGTAAGTGAACCAACCATGCACTAGCTTAAAGGAACCTATTTAGAAAATAAAAAACAAACCTTTACAACCCCTTTAAAGGCCAAATACACCCAAAAGAAAATAAAGACACATCTATCTCCCAGATCTCTTAACGGCTCCATTGGTAGGATTTTTTTGCAGGAGGTTGTTTCTGTTCCCTCCCAAGGGGCTAAAATGATGGAGTCACTCTTTTGTAATTCATTTTTTATTAAGATGCATTTAAATTTTGAATGTAGACAAGAAACATTCACCTACACATAAAAATGGGACAATTCAAGAGAGACACTATGTTCACAGTAAACTGTAAATACATTACAGTATTAATGGCCATGGTGGATAAAGAAAGTAAAAGCCTAGAAATAGTCATAGCAAAACCTAATGAATAAGTAAAAGTACAGTCTCCCGGTTTTAATCATCATCAGTCTGAGACTCAGTGACCATAGACCCCAAATGTTATCAAATTTCTCAGGAGAGCCCCTATTGAAGAATGTAATTTGGTGTAGGGGAATGGCAGAGTTAAAGTGGATGTAAACCCAAAATGTTTTTTTTTTTTTTTTATGTCACAATGTAGAGTATAAGATTTCCTATCATCTGTGCCCAGTCTTGCCACACAGAGTTAATCCAGCTCTGAGCAATCCTCTTGTATTGTTCAGTGAAAATTAACAGACTTCCAGATAAAAACCTGTCTAAATAAAAAGTCCTTTCCTCTCTCCTTGCTTTGAGTGACAGGTTATTTACATATCTAGCTTGGACATGTTTATCATATGTTATGTTATGTTTATCATAATATGAGGTGATCCACAGTATAAAAAGTGAGAAATCCACCCCTCCCCACATAACACATCCTGGTCATATACAACGAACTGTGGATCACCTCATATTATGATAAACATGTCCAAGCTAGATATGTAAATAACCTGTCACTCAAAGCAAGGAGAGAGGAAAGGACTTTTTATTTAGACAGGTTTTCATCTGGAAGTCTGTTAATTTTCACTGAACAATAAAAGAGGATTGCTCAGAGCTGGATTAACTCTGTGTGGCAAGACTGGGCACAGATGATAGGAAATCTTATACTCTACATTGTGACATAAAAAAAAAAAAAACATTTTGGGTTTACATCCACTTTAAGCACGTTTTTCCACTGTGAAGCAAAGGGGGAGAGATGATCTCTTCCAGGTAAGAAGAATAGTTTTTTGGCATAAAAATACTTGGCTCTCATTAATTACTTGGCGTGAGAATGAATTTGGAGTTCCTCTATAAGCCCTAAAATATATGCCTTGGAGCATCGGAAGTTAGGCAGGTCCAATGCAGTGTCAATAAAACAGCTGGCCAAAATGATTGTACATGGTGTTTGAGTCGAATTTTTTATTTTTTTTCATTATGAAACATCCATCAAAGAAATGTGACACATTTTTCTGGCTGCAGTAGTTGGGTCATACTGGGAATTCTTGTAGCACTACTTCCCCACAGCAGTGGGTTGTTTAAATCTGGATGTGGCTTTCGAGTGACAATAATTTGGCTTTTAATCCAAAGAAAGCTGAAAAAGTTGTCACATGTTTTTCTTATTCATTGTGATAGTATTTATCACTGTTAGGGCTCAGTTACACTTTCTTCAACTTCAACACATTAAAACACCTACCGCTTCAACATGCTTTTTTGATGTGTTTTTGATGCTTCAATGATGCTTCGGTGGTACTTTTTTTAAGCTTTAATGAAGCTTGGCAGATGCCCTGAGTATGTGCTGATATCCCATATCTGCAATACTGCCAAAATAAAGTGAAGCTAAAGCTAAATTAAAGCCTCTCAAAAGCTTCAGGTGCTTCAAGCGAGCTTTGTCATAGACTTCTATGGAGGCTTTGAAGACGCTTTGAAGCACCAATAAAGTGACATGGGGTATCATTTTTGAAGTGATTGAAAGCAAACACAACGTGTGGACAGGACTGTAAGGTAACCATTTTATTGAGTGACGGCTTTGAATGGCATTCAGAGAGCTTTAAAAAGGTATATCCACTGCCATGTTTTGAAGCAAGTGTAAACGAGCCTTTAGGGCTTGTTCACATTTGCTTCAAAATGTGGCATTGGGCATGCTTTTTTAAAGCACTCGGAATGCCAATCAAAGTCTGTCATGGATATGCAGTAATCTCTGGCAGCTTACCTTGCTCTCCATGTGTTCATCTTAGAGGCCAGGCCCCCTCACCTGCCTGCCTTTATCATCTCTCCTCCCTGTATGGCTCCACCCCAGGCCATTCCAGGAACTCTATATTAACCAGTGCACTGCAGGTCTGCATGGCTGATCAATGTTGTTTGTTAGTATTGTGTTCCTGCTTGCCGTGTGCTACGTTATCCCTGTGTACTGATTTTGGCTTGTCTCCGACTACTCCTGTTTGCCTGTGACCCTGACCCTTGGCCTGTCCCTTGGTTATCCTCGTCTGCTTGTTGCCCCAACCTCGGCTTACCCTTCACCATCTCTTGTGTCCTGAGTGGCTGCTTCCCCTCTCTCCCTACGGAGCGTGACCTAGGACTCCAGGGGCCACAACCTGGATCCAGTTGCAGCGAAGGCCATCCTCGCCACTAGAGGCTGGTGAATACCAGCTGGGTCTTAGACTCTGCGCCCTGGGGAATCTTGGGCTCAAGCTTCATATAGGATCCCTGTTTGTGCCCCAGCGAACCTCTTCTCCATATCCACTCTGTGGTCCACCTGCAGAAGTCTGCTATAGGGTTCACTACCTTGTGGTGCACCCCTGCCTCCAACGGGGTGCACTTGTCATCTGACCACAGGTGACCTGACAAAGTCCCTTTCACTAAATAAAATGGTTACCTTACAGTCCTGTCCATACGTTGTGTTTGCTTTGATTTGCTTAAAAAATTATAACCTGTGTTGCTTTATTGGTGCTTCAAAGTGTCTTCAAAGCCTCCATAGAAGTCTATGACAAAGCTTGCTTACAGCACCTGAAGATTTTGAGGGGCTTTCAATCAGGGTTAGCTTTGCTTTGTTTTGGAGGTATTGCAGGTATGAGATATCCCAGGATGCACTGGGAAACCAACAAGCAAGCCAAAAAGACATTGTCAGCAGTCCCTTCCAGTTCATGTGTATATATTCTGAAAGTGTCTGGTGCAGATGTCACATCTGATGTGCAGCATTGAGCAGCAGAAGGGTGAGCCGGGTCCGGACTGGAGGGGAACAACTAGCGACAGCACACATTGTGTACAACATGGGAACACTATAGCAGTAGGTGCTCGGGGATCGGAGAGAAAGGACTGAGAGACAGAGGATCAACAAAGATGGGGGGACCAGAGCAAGAGAAGCTATTAGATATCACACGTGAGCAGTGTGGGGGCAATATAGTGGGAGGTAAGCAGGGACCAGAGAGAGCGAGGAAGATCAGCAAACCAGATGATCAGCAGAACAGGGGGCTACTACTGAGTGGGGGATCAGCAAAGCTGGGAGTACTACTACATGGGGCATCAGCTGAGCTGGGGATGTGCTGAACAAGGGATATAATAAGCTAGGGATCTGGTGAACAAGGGTACTAATAAGCTGGGAATCTGCTGAAAAGGGTTGCTAATGAGCTGGGAATCTGTTGAGTGGAGGTACTACTAAGTCAGGGTTCTACTGAGCCATTTTTGAACAAAAAGAAAATCAACACACACATACAAGGCATATGCCAAGCTTTATTAAAGGGGTTGTAAACCCTTACAGACCATTTGGCCTACAGGTAAGCATAGATCAAGGCTTACCTGTAGGTCCAAGAAATATCTCCTTAACCCAAGGAGGAGGTTAAGGAGATATTTCAAAGAAAGACGGCACCAATGTGTACGGCGCATGCGCCGTAGACAACGGCACACAAGAGCACTGAGCGTGCCGCTACTAACGGCGATCATGCCGTTAGTGGCAGCTCTTGCGCACATGCGCGGGGGTGACGTCATCGCTGCTCCGGCCAGTCACAGCGCTGGAGCAGCGATACCCGTAAGTCACTCCGGGTATCATGGCAGCGACGGAGGAGGTGTCCGAGGACCGCTGCAGGGGCTTCGTTCTAGGGTAAGTAATTCATAATGAGCTAGTATGCTATGCTATACTATGCTCTCCGTACCGTTTCTTCCCGAGCGAGTGCCGTGATTAACGCGGCTCCGGCCAGTCACAGAGCCAGAGTCCGCGGAGGGAAGAGGGGTGAACATGGATGCAGCCTCCAGCGGGGTTTACTTCCTCTAATGAGGAAAGCTTTAGCATCAGCATTCCCTTTGAAGTAAACCCTTATGGAGTCTCTTACCCCAAATTAAATTCCTATTGCAGAAGATGCCTAAAATGTGTATCTTAGTGCAGACATCTTAAAGGATAGGCTCACCTTTACACAAAAATAAGATGCACACCTTTTTGAAGGTAAAAAAAGTATGCATTTTATTTTTTGTAATTGATCTGTAAAACATTGTACCCACAATCAGCAGACCATGGGTTCGGATGGTCCTACAGACTGTCTATGTATCTGTCTGGCCATACCTCCAGTACGGCCAGTCAGTTACACTGTGACAGGAAGACTTAAAGTGATACTAAAAATGTTTTTCTTTAATAAAAAACATGTCATACTTACCTGCTCTGTGAAATGGTTTGCACAGAGCAGCCCTGATCCTCTTCTTCTCTGGTCCCCTGCCAGAGCTCCTGGCCCCTCCCTCCTGTCGAATGCCCCCACAGCAGGCAGCTTGCTATGGGGGGCACCCGAGCCGAGCCACAGCTCTGTGTGTCCATTCAGACATGAAGCCACAGTTCGGCCCCACACCCTCTCTCTCCTAATTGGCTAACTGACTTTGATTGACAGTAGTGGGAGCCAATGGCACCGCTGCTGTGTCTCAGCCAATCAGGAGTGAGAGTCCCGGAGGGCCTAGGCACTCCTGAACTTCTGAGATGGGGCTTAGGTAAGTGTTAGGGGGGCTACTGCACACAGAAGGTTTTCTTATGTTAATGCTATCTTCGGGCATATCCTTTGGTATTGTCCAGTAGTTCAGGACTTTTGGAGTGTTTTTCTTTGATGTATAACAGAGGTAACTTCCTTACCCCTCCCTATGACAGTGACCGTTTGCCTCCTAGGCCTTGCAAAGGGTCTTGCACCCACCAGGGCTCAACGTACTCCAGGGGCGTACCTAGAGCATTGGGCACCCGGGGCAGGTCCTATATCTGGCACCACCTCCCCAACTTTAAAATGTAAAAAAAAAAAAAAATTTCAAGAATATTTATTGCTCAAACTTTACAGTCCCCCATCACCGTGCCCCTTGCATTCTGCAGACATGATCCAAGAGATGAATGCATCAATGAAGATTATCAGCGCCCATCAAATGCAGCCTTATCAGTGCCTGCTGTGTCACGGAGTTGGGTTTGAATTGCCTGGAAAGCCGCTATAACAAAGCGCCACCTCCTAGACTGGCTCATTTGATAGACGTCACACTGATTTAATTTGCCAGCATTGGATCAGTGTGCCGTTTAGGAGGCGGGACTTTGTTACAGCGGCTGCCAAACATTTCAGATCCTAGCTTTATGACACAGTGGGAGAACGCCGCTCTACGTGACACACACTAGGAGAGTTTTGCTTTTAAAAAGGGAGCTCAGTGAGTGTCCAGGTTTTATTTTCTTGAAGTGACTTGAATTCTTCTTCTGCTGCTTTTCTCCATTTACTGGCTTCATGTTTTGGCAGTTTTTCTATGTCTTCCCGGGATGTTGGTTCAAGTACCCTGTGTGTTTTAACAGTGTATGACAGCTTGCAGGGTGGTATCCCCTTTGTAGTCCAAGTGGATCTGATTTCAGGCAGTTCAGCAGGATCTGGTGGGAAACTTGATGTAAGTTCCACCTCTTGTTCTAAACTCCTGCACAGGTTCACTGCTTTGGTCGACTTTTTCTTCTGGATTGCCTGGCATACTTCCTTCGCAGCGTTCGGTGATCTGTGTTTCTGATGATGGGCTCACATCAAAATAAACACTACAACTTATTGTCTCTTTGTCAGTCTTTGGGTGTAGGATTCTGTAACCCTTAATTTTCTCGCTGTAGTCTACTAGAATGCCCTGTATGGCTCTGTTCTCCAGCTTGGATTGCTTTTCACTTGGAATATAGGCATATGTTTACATCCAAACACTCTGATGTGCCCTATGCTAGGCTTTGATCCATGCCACATTGCAAATGGAGTTAATTTAATGGCTCTTGATGGTAGTCTGCTACACCAATTTTATCAGGAGTGTATGGTGTGGTTGTCTGGTGTACTATTCCTTGTCTCTTCAGGTATGAGGCCACTTCTTTGCTTATGTGTTTTTCTCCATTGTCGATGCGTATTATTCCTGGTTTGCATTGGAAGTTGTTGCTAGACATGGCATGAACTCTTGAATTCTCTCTGATGTTTCATTCTTGTGTTTCATCAGAAATGGAGTTGTGTACCTGGAATAATCATCAATGAAGGTCAGTAGATATCTGTTCCCGCCTGGCGTGGGAGTTTTCATTGGACCGCATACGTCACTGTGTATGAGCTGCAGGTGGTGGGTGTTTTTTCTTTGATGCCTCTTACACACGACCGGGATTCCCGACGGGAAAAGATCAGTCGAAAATCCCAGGGGAAAAACCAAGAACCTGCTCGGTAACTATTCCCCCCGTATACAAGAGAGGTTTTCCCGCTGGGAAAACTCAGGTGAGAGCTTTGGTCTGGAATCCCGACTCGGTGTATGCTCTATCGCAGTTTTTCCCAAAGGAAAACTGCCAAAAACGGCCGGCGAAAAGTCCGCTGGGAATCCCGGCAGGAAAAAAGAGAGCAGGTTCTCTTTTTTTGTCCGACGGTTTTTGGGCAGTTTTCCCGTCGGAAAAACTGCGAGGAGCATACACACGGCCAGGATTCCCGACCAAAAGCTCTCCTCGCAGTTTTCCCGTTGGGCTTAAGATGCCTGTGGAAGGGGAGCATGTGTGGCTTTAGCTTCAATACAGCACTTGCATTTCATAAACACTTTGCAAGGTGCTATTGTCAAATCTTCCGATAAGCCTCTCTTTAAAATGTCCTGTATAGCTTCTGGACTTCTGTGCCCCAGCCGCCTGTGCCATAAGTGAACACATTCACTGTGTAGGTCATTAGAGACTATATTGCTGATCTGTGGTGATGAACTTGTATAAGTGATCATCCAGTTTTCCTTTTGCGAGGAATCGCTTATTATTGTGAATCGTGCATTAATTTCCCTTTGACATACTCTAGCGTGAGCTCCTGCTCAAGTCTGGTTTCTAAAGCATTAATGAGAGCAGTCTATGTCTCTGGAAGGCTGCAGAGGAACAGGGCAACAATATGGTTATTTGATGTCCTCTCCGATGGCACGCAGCTGCACTATGATCTCTAGCATAGCTTTTAGGTAGTTACACATTTGCTGGCCTTCTTCTAGTCTCATCTTATACATTTTTCTTAGCAAAAAACAGGTTGTTGTTTAGACTTGAACGCTCATGCGGTTTTTGTAATAAAGTTCACATACCTTTGGCTGTTTTCTCTGTTCTTATTTGGATAAACTGGTCATCTTCCACTAGTAAGCTTATAATTGATTTTGCCTGTCTGTCCTTCCTATCCCAGTCCTCCGTCTCTCCATTTGTGGGTCTGTCTGTATTCAGCACTTGCCACAAGTCATCTTTGTATACAAGCATTTCCAGTTTAAACTCCCAAAGCTGTTAATTGGCATTGTTCAACTTTGCTACTGCAAACTTCACATCTGAACAACTTTCCATGTTTCATCAGGTTGTATACAGCATTCACTGACTTGCTGTACTCAGAGTATGCTTTCCAGTACCACTGGGTGCTGCTTGGTGCGCTGGGGTATCCTCTCGAATGCCTGGGTCCCATAACCTATTAGCCGGTTATTGAAATCATGCACAGCAAGTTTGTTGTATGCAGAGGATAGCTTTACTTTTATGGAGGATATCTTTATCATGAACAGGAAGAAGGAATATACAAGTACATGCACTGAACATAGACAGAACATCCTGTGACTACATTACCACCATAGAATAACACATTATAACACTGCAGTGCCACCTGCTGGATAGAAAGGTATAATGTGTGTGTATATGTGTGTGTGTGTGTTCACAATATAGAAAGCTACTTGACATTGCTTCTTCCAACACTGCACCGCCCCCCTATCTATGCGTTTGGCCCCTTGCCAGACGCATGACTTTCAACAGTGGGGGGGTGTTTTTTGAAGCACCTGATTAGAGCCTGAGGCTCTAATATGCTTCAAGATAGGGTGGGTTCGGGGAGCAGAGCATTGCGCTATGAGCCACCCAGGTGTGTTACAATAGTGAAGGAATATTCACTATTGAAACACCGATCCTTCTCCCGGCCAATCAGAAAGCGGGTCTGAGACCATTTCCCAATTGGCCGAAAGGAGAGGCATCCCAATTGGCTGCCGAGGAGAAGGGAGGAAACGGAAGCCACTGTGAGCCGTAATGACCGGGGAGAGCAGGGGAGGTAAAAAATTACCATCAGCCGCCACTGAAATAAACACTTAAGCGATAAACATGCCTAGTATTTAGGCGTGTTTACAGGCGTTTAGGCGCACCAAGTGTTAACTCTGCTCAAACACTCATCTCCTGAACACGCAAGTGTTTTTTTGGTTTTTTTTGAGCCTCTAAATTCTCCTCTTCTAATACACCTGTAAACACCTATGTGTGCATGGACATATAGGGCTAGATTCACAAAGACTTACGACGGCATATCAGTAGATACGCCGTCGTAAGTCCGAATGCCGCGCCGTCGTATCTATAAGCGTATTCTCAATCTGAGATACGCTTATCTGTTGCTAAGATACGACCGGCGTAAGTCTCCTACGCCGTCGTATCTTAGCTGCATATTTACACTGGCCGCTAGGGGCGTGTACGTCGATTTACGCCGAAAATATGCAAATGATCAAGATACGCCTATTCACGAACGTACGCATGGCCGTCGCATGTAAGATACGCCGTTTACGTAAGGCGTTTTCAGGCGTAAAGATAAACCACCAAAAAGATGGCACAGCCAATGTTAAGTATGGACGTCGGATCAGCGTAGAATATTTCACGTTTTACGTCGTTTGCGTAAGTCATCCGTGAATGGGGCTGGGCGTAAGTTACGTTCACGTCGAAAGCATTGAGTATTTGCAACGTGATACTGAGCATGTGCGCGCATGCGCCGTACGATCGGTGCCTCATTTGAATGTATGGTAATGAATCGTGAATTCATTACCATACAACACGCCCCCTACAGTACCTGCCTATTTTGAATTACACCGGGCCATTTGCGCTACGCCGACATAACTTAGGAGGCAAGTGCTTTGTGAATACAGTACTTGCCTCACTATCTTACGTCGGCGTAGTGCAAAGGGGATTCGCTACGCCGACCTAAAGAAGCGCCGCCGTACCTGAATCTAGCCCATAGACTAACATAGAGGTGCATTTAGAGGCTGAAGAAAAAAGTGAAACGCCTGTGTTTTTATGTCCTGTGTGCATGAGGCCTAAACATTGTTCTGCTGTTTTACGCTTTCTTTTCTGTAAAGTTTTTTGGAAAGTTTGAGGGAAGAATGAGACTGCAGAAAACTGTGTCATAGTCAAATGAAGAATAATATCTAGAAGGTAGAAGCAAAGGTCTGGTGTGTCAGGGCGTGAGTCACAGCCTAACGTAAGTGTGACTGCCCAGACCTATGAGAGAGTCTGAACTCTGTCACAATCCAATGCATTGTCTCATTCTAAGAATTTTACCACAAGCCCTCACCACAGAAACGAATACGGTGTTTTTTTTTTCGCTGTTGATTCCGTGGTTTTACCCTGCTGCAGGAAACAGTTCAGTAGCAGTCTTGACTTGTTATCTCTTATTTTGTGTGTTATTGTATGAAGAACCTAGTAAGACTTCAGTAGAGAGTCCAGAAGGTTTTGTATGAGGTTCTCTGTAATGGGTCACAGTTACTTAGGCCCCTTTCACATGGGCCAGATCTCGTTTTCCTAGGCAGGGTATCTGCCTGTTGATCCTTTGCTGAGCTGAGCAGGAGAGCGGCCAGATGATAAGTCCATGTCTACTTTGCTCTATGGGCAGTTGGATGTAAATGGACCGGCTGTCCTTTACACCTGAGGTCATCAACCCTGTCTTCAGGGCCCACTAAGGCCCCGTACACACCAGAGGATATCCGCTGGAAACGGTCCGCCGGACCGTTTCCAGCAGATAAATCCTCTGGCGGATTTGGATCTGATGGCTGTACACACCATCAGATCGAAATCCGCGGTGACGTGTCGCGCCGATGATGCCACGACGTGCGCGACGCAGGAAGGTAAATACTTCCACGCATGCGTCGAATCATTACAACGCATGCGAGGGAGGGGAGCGGACGGACTGATCCGGTGAGTCTGTACAGACGACCGGATCAGTCCGCTGGACAGGATTCAAGCGGATAGATTTCTTAGCATGCTAAGAAATTTTTATCCGCTTGAAATCCGTCGGCCGGATTTTAATCCGCGGGGAAATGTCCGCTAGGCCGTACACACGACCGGATCTATCTGCTGGAACTGATCCGCGGATCAATCCCAGCGGATAGATCCGGTCGTCTGTACGAGGCCTAACAGGCCAGGTTTGCAAGAGAACTGAAATACATCACAGGTGATATAATTTGCTGCTCAGTGATTACAGTATTCTAATCTAAGATAATACATAAAACCTGGCCTGTTAGTGGGCCATGAGGACAAGGTTGATGACCACTGCTTTACAGCCAACTATCCTCTGATCTGATCCGGCTAGATGGAGGAGAATGGATCATCTTCCATTTGTTTTTATCAGATCGGAGCTATCTGGGTGTAAATGGACAAGTCAGCAGGGCCAATCCTGGGAGGGTGCACAGGCTGCACCGCGCCCAGGTGCTGCAAGCTGGGACAGAGGTGGGGGGGCACCGAAGCTCAAGTGGCACACAGCCCTGGGCCTGGCGCTTTAAGCTTTGGTGGCATGCTGTGACACCCAGGATCGGCCTCTCAGTGGGTGCTGCGTGACATGCAGAGGGAGGCATATGGAGAGCCACTAAGTGAGAGAGGAGGAGTGGAGGAATCACAGGGCAGGGCGTTCACCATAAGAAATTAAGAAATCACCGCTACAGGTGAATAGCTGGGCCTGATAAGGGCTTTAATCAAGTGCTATCACCGACCCGCCTTTGTGGATTTGTGAAATGGAAAAGAAATTGCTGCACATCGAAGAAAGTCCAATTAGCCGTTTCACACTGTGTGAAACGCATCTACAAGACTGTATTTCTGGTGTCCTTTGATGTCACTTTGGTGATTCACTAAATGGCTAATTGGACTTTCTTCGATGTGCAGCCATTTCTTTTCCATTTCACAGGGGAGGGCGTTCGCCACCGCGGCTCGAAGGGGAACCGCCAACAAAGAATATAGATCCAGTGAGAGGAGCCACGTCACCCCTTCACCTGATCCGGTGTGTGTTTGGGCGGCGGGGCTGCTGAGGGTGGAGTGGGGGGAAAGAAGGCAATGCCGCCCTAAAGGCCGGGGAGATTGGCAGCGGCTGGGTTAATGAAAGCTGGACTGACAAAATCTTTCTTCATCGCTGGCCTCTACCAAGGTCCTGAGTGACAGGCCAGGTGACACTGGAGGAGCCTCCCTGCACCTTTAACCACTTGACCACTGGGCACTTAAACCCCCTTCCTGACCAGACCAATTTTCAGCTTTCGGTGCTCTCACAATTTGAATGACAATTACAACATTGTACCCATTTGAAATTTTTGTCCTTTTTTTCACACAAATAGAGCTTTCTTTTGGTGGTATTTGATCACCTCTGGGTTTTTTATTTTTTGCGCTATAAAAGAAAAACGACTGAAAATTCGTTAAAAAAAAATAACTTGTTTCTGTCATATTAGCAGGTTATTTCTCACACACAGCATATACATACCACAAATTACACCCCAAAACACATTCTGCTATTCCTCCCGAGTATGGCAATACCACATGTGTGAGACTTTTACACAGCGTGGCCACATACAGAGGCCCAACATGCAGGGAGCACCATCAGGCGTTCTGGAACACCCAGACCAATTCTGACATTTCTCTCCTACATGGAAAAATCATAATTTATTTGCTAGAAAATTGCATAGAACCCCAAAACATTATATATGCTTTTTTAGCAAAGACCCTAGAGAATACAATGGCGGCCGTTACAACTTTTTATCTCGCATGGTATTTTCGCAGAATTTTTTTGAACGCGTGTTTTTAAAAAAAAAACAGTTTTGTGCTTAAAAAAAAAACAGTAAAGTTAGCCCAATTTTTTTTCATAATGTGAAAGATGAAGTTACGCCGAGTAAATAGATACCCAACATGTCACACTTCAAAATTGCGCACGCTCATGGAATGGCGCCAAACTTTGCTACTTAAAAATCCCCATAGGCGACGCTTTAATTACTTTTATTGGTTACATGTTTTTAGTTACAGAGGAGGTCTAGGGCCAAAATGATTGCTCTCGCTCTAACGTTCGCAGAGATACCTCACATGTGTAGCTTGAAAACCGTTTTCATATGTGGGCGGTACTTACGTATGCGTTCGCTTCTGCATGCGAGCACACGGGGACAGGGGTGCTTTAAAAAAATAAATAAAAATTATTGTTAATTTTACTATATTTACTTGATTTTGACACTTTTTTCCCCAAAAATACATTTTTTTATCACTTTTATTCCTATTATAAGGAATGTAAACATCCCTTGTAATAGGAATATAGCATGACAGGTCCTCTTTACAGTGAGATAAGGGGTCAATAAGACCCCACATCTCACCTCTAGGCTGGGAAGACTGAAAAAAAAAATATCCTGGCTTCGATCGTAGCGGTGAGTCTGTAAAAGCACCGGAGGGTGGCAGGAGGGGGGGACGTATTGCGGAGTATTGGGGTATTGCGGAGTATTGCAGAGTATTGGGGTATTGCAGAGTATTGGGGTATTGCAGAGTATAGTGCAGGGTATTGCAGAGTATTGGGGTGTTGCAGAGTATCGCGCAGGGCATTGCAGAGTATTGGGGTATTGCAGAGTATCGCGCAGGGTATTGCAGAGTATTGGGGTATTGCAGATTATCACGCAGGGTATTGGGGTATTGCAGAGTATCGCAGAGTATTGGGGTATTGCAGAGTATTGCACAGGGTATTGCAGAGTATTGGGGTATTGCAGAGTATTGCAGAGTATTGGGGTATTGCAGAGTATTGGGGTATTGCAGAGTATTGCGCAGGGATAGCTGAGCTGGGATGGATGGATGGCTGGATCTGTGACTGCATTTGTCACAGATCCAGCCCTCAGTGCTGCTGCCACCCGCTCTCCCCCTCTCCTCTCACACTGTACCGATCGGTACAGAGAGGAGAAGGAGGAACCGGCGTCATCACGACGCCGGTTCGTTTACAAGTGATCGCTCCGTCATTTGACGGAGCGATCACGTGGTAAACGGCCCCTATCAGCAGCAATTTACCGCGATCCGTGATGCGCCGGGTCTTCTAGGGGGGGCGCAAGTGGAGGATTCTGGGAGGACGTCCCAGGGACGTCCTGTCACAGTAACTCGACCGCGCTGTAGCAGTAAAATGTGTATGGCGCGGTCGGCAAGTGGTTAAGGTGGATGGGGAGGAGTGAGCAGCCGGGGGCCTGGGCCACAGTCTGCACAATCAACACAGGCAGCCTGAGGAGAGGGGCCCTGGGCTGTGTATTGACAAGGCAAGAAATCTCAGCCAAAATGAACTGGAAACAAGTCCTGTTTCTTCTTTTGTTGCAGCAGTCGTGCTTCTAGCAGGCAAGAATAGTCTACCTTTATTTTGCGATAAAATTGCAACTTGTTTCTTCTAATGCTGATTTTAGAGTGATCCTTGTGTGCTTTTTAAGGGATGTTTCTATATTGTAACTCATTATGACATATAGTAAAACTGTAAACTCAAAAGTTTAGAATTACCAGTGATAAACTGTTGAGCATTAACCACAGGTGTTGTCGTGCCATTAACTTGTTGCCATAGAAACATTTAGTATATGAAGCAAGGCAAAATCTGCAACATGGACGCAGACAGATATAAAAATCTGACAGGGGTCTGCGTTGCTGAATTCTCTCACTTCCTGTCTGGCAAAACATTGTCATCAGAACAGGAAGTAAGGCTAAATCTCTCTAACAGAGCCCCATATAGCAGAACAAACTGTGAGAATATAAAACCCTTTCCCACTCTATCCAAAATTGGAAAAATGTATATAATAAATGTAATAAGACATACAGGGGCATGTTATGGGGCCAAAGTATTGGGACGCCTGCCTTTACACGCACATGAACTTTAATGGCATCCCAGTCTTAGTCCGTAGGTTTCAATATTGAGTTGGCCCACCCTTTGCAGCTATAACAGCTTCAACTCTTCTGGGAAGGCTGTCCACAAGGTTGAGGAGTGTGTCTATGGGAATGTTTGACCATTCTTCCAGAAGTGCATTTGTGAGGTCAGGACTCTGTGGCAGATTGAGACGAATTCAGTAAGGTGAATGATTTATTTACACAGACAAAAGCTCTACAAAAACACACACATCAAAATCAGAGAAAAGCTGGGTATACACTACTATTTTTTAATTTTATTTAACTCAGTGGGTTGAATGAAAAAAAACTGACAGCTCAGGTTGGAGTCGCTGTACTAACAATCCAACTTTAGTATAGCGATCTCCCCTTCTGAGCTATTGTGTTCCGACAGGGGGACACCCCCTCTACCAGAACACTTCACTGACCGGAGCATGATGGGTCCGTGATGTCAAGAGGGGCGGGGTCTCCGGATGACGTCATGCAAGCACCCACCCCCCCACTCCCATGTTAAGGGAATGCGGTCTGGTATGGTTCAGGAGGGGGGCGCTCTCTCATCCCCTCCCTTTCCTGACCTACCAGGCTGCATGCTCGGATAAGGGTCTCGTAACGATTTTGGGGGGAACCCACGCCATTTAAAAAAAAAAAAAAAAAAAATTGCCATGGGGGGCAAAACACAGTATTGTGTGTAAAAAAAAAAAATCCCAGACACTTTCCAAAACCGCAGAGGCACAAAAATGCATTGATGTGAATGTGTTCCATAGGAACCCATTTTAAAAAATATTCCCTACATGGGGACATGGTGCTTTGGAGTGGGGGTGCAGAGCCCCTGCTGCTCCAAAGTACCCACCCCTTCCATGTTGCGGTCTGGTATGGTATAGGATGGGGGCGCTTGCTCGTCTCCTCCCTTTCCTGACCTGCCGGGCCTGGGGGGAGGGGGGGGGCGGACCCACACTGTTTTTTTTAAGGATTTTTTTTTGTCAGCAATTCTTTTTTTTACATTTAGCTGTCAGGGGAAGCTCACTGACAGCTGATGACTCATCGGTTATTAAGGATGCCGCGGCCGCCTTCCCAGCCCCCTCCTTAGCAACCAGCTATATACTGTGTAAAAAAAAAATGTAAATCACAGTAAAAAAACACAGAAAGCACAGCAAAAAGCACTGCAGAAACGCTCAAAAGCAACATACATAGATGTGAATCGAGCCTCAGACTGGATTACTGCAGAGATCTGGAAGAAACACACAAAGCACACCAAGATTCCAGTTCAATACACATGACTCTTGTATTTAGACAATATTTGCTTATCCTGGATTACAGTTTAAGCCTCCATTCACACATGATTGTAATTGTAGTCAGGTGAGGTTTTTATTGCATGTCTGTATGTGTATTTTTTTATGTGTGTTTACATGCCATTTGTAGCACAGGACCAGAATATCTCATGCACTAGCCTGGAGACAGGCATTATTTTTTAATTCCCACTCCTTTTCTGAAGTCATGTGGTTACTTTTCTGGATTTTAACTGGATGTTAGTGATCATAGCAGAATTTAGTGTAAGGAATACACAGGAGGGCGGGGAGTTTACTGACATTATGACTCCACCCACAGAGCTCCAGACAACAGACCCACCCACAGAATCTGCAGTTTTTCAGTTCTTATAACAGGCAGAGGGGAAACATTTGACAGGTAAGGATACATGCAGGAGGCATCTATATCCTTATAGATCAGCACTATGGCAGTAGTTTAGAAAGGATGAGAGTGGATTTACATCCACTTTAAAGGAAATGTTTTTAGGGGAGTTAAGCTCAAATCAGCAAATACAGTATAGGCGTACGTGATTCTAATATCTATCCAGGGATGGTAACACATTTTACAGGTTTTGAGCTAGTGTGTCCCTTTAGAATAACCCTCCAATGCTTTTTCTTGGCCAGACGCTCAGCGAAATGACAGAGTTGCTGTCCTCAAGCAGTAACTACAGTACATATCGGAGAGTCTACAACGAATGTGGTGGATTTAAGATTCCGATTCTCGGTGTCCAGCTCAAGGATCTAGTTTCACTCAATGAGGCTTTACCTGATTATTTGGATAATGGGAAAATCAATGTCAGCAAACTGCAGAGTCTTTACCAGCACATCCTGGAGCTTCGGCAGCTGCAGAAAGCCGTTCCACCATTCCAAGCCAACAAGGATGTGATACTGCTGCTAACAGTGAGTATAGAACTAAGTATAAACATTCATTCACAAAAGCATAATGCATGTAGTACATACAGTATAGTGGGCTCCATTCACAAAGCTGTATCTTACCGCATCTGAGTATACAGTTAGATACCACACAGCGTTTTTAAAACATTTTTATTTTTTAACTTACTAAAAAAACGCTACTAAAATACCAAATGCGCTATTTTCTGAAGTGATGCAATATTTTAGTAGTGAAACCTTGCGTTAATTTAACTCCAGCATCCAATGGCATTCTTTACAACCAGTAACTGTCATGGTTGTTAAGCAGCCAGCGGCCGCCGCGCCCTACTAACCACTAACTGTCATAGTTGTTAAAGAGCGGGCAGCCACCACATCCTTAACAACTGATGAATCATCAGCTGACTCCGGGGTCCCCCACTGATCAGCTCAATGTACAAGAAAAAAATTGCCGGCATTAAAAAATCACAGATAAATTGGTATGGGGTCCCCCCCAATATATACTAAACCCTTTGTGCCTGGTAAGGATTCTGAGTCCCACGCAAAAAAAAGGTCCATACCAGACCTTATTACCTTATTATCCGAGTAGGCGGCCGAGAGAGTATTAAAGGGGGGCTTCCAGATTTTGATAAGCCCCCTTGCCCACAGACCCTCTCAACCACCAGCCTGGGTTGTGAGGAAGAGGCCCTTGTCAGCATGGGGACAAGGTGCTTTGGGGGGGGGCCTACCTGCCCCAAAGCACCCACCCCTAAATTCAGGACATGTGGCCTGGTGTAGTTGGGGGGGGTCCTTTCCTGGCCTGTCGGGCTGCATACTCGGATAAGGGTCTGGTATGGATTTGGGGGGGGGGGGGCTTACATGTTTTTTTTTTGTTTTGACACAGGGGTTCCCCTTCAAAATCCATACTAGACTCAGTGGCGTAGTATGTATTGGGGGGGGGCACAACTTTTTCCCCAGTGAGTTTTTTAATGTCAGCAATTATTTTCTTTACATTCAGCTATCAGTGGGGAACCATGTCGACAGCTGATGGCTCATTGATTGTTAAGGATGTGGTGGCCACCCGCTCCTTAACAACCATGACAGTAAGCCCCCATTCACATTGTAACGCCGCGTACGCGGCGTATTTTGCCGCGATTAGGTTACTTTTTTTTTTCACAAAGAATTGCCATTGATGTCTATGGCCGAACGCCAATGCCGCCTGAAAAAAAGGGTCCGGGACTTGTTTTCAGGCGGCAGGCGTACAGCGTTTATGAGATGTGAACCATCTCATAGACATCAATGGCAATTCTCCCCTCCAGCGGCACGAGCGTCGGGCGTTTTGTCGCCAAGGTGTGAATGGAGCCTTACTGGTTAAGGATGCCAGAGGCCACCCGCTCCTTAACCAATTTAACCAGTTAAAATCATACACATTCCTTAAATACTGCATGCCTGGACCACTAAATTACCACATGCATTTAATTACATATTTCCTTCTGTGAAATTAGTTTAACGCCTGTTCATTTACCAAGTGTTTTGCAGTAAATACCGCAAAACTGTATAGTGAATTGACAGTTTCAGGTTCGCATGCAGTGTTTAGGCAAAATGTGTCTGGACACCTAAATACCGCACGCGGGATGCTTTTGTTAAGCCCAGTATGTCTTGACAAGAAGTGAGGAAATCTAATAATAGAGAAGCAGATTGCAATAAATACCTGACAGGAGATATTTGTGGAGTCAAGATTTCCAAAGGCTGTAAAAATTGTATCACTATTATACCCTTTGTGGGAAAGGCAGTTCTAGGCCTTAGGCAAAACTTAGACATGAGGCCCCACTCACGCCTATAATGGGAAAAATTATTAAAGCCAGAAAAATGGCTGCAGAAAATGCACGGATCTAGCACACAGGTGATCAGCACCACTTCCAGGGCACCCTCCTCACCCATCAGACATAGTCAGCCAAAGCAAGAGGAGGGAGAGAGGGGGAGGTGAGAAAGAGAGAGGGGTGATAGAGATCCGATGGCACCAACATTAGTATTGATCACAGGCAAATAAGGTGGCCTTGAGGCCCCTGTGAGTGCAAGGCCTTAGGCGACCGCCTAATTTGCCTAATTAGAGAGCCGCCTCTGGGAAAGAAACCATCCTCCAAAAATTGATTTACCCTGCCAAGTCCCTGATCTCATTCTTCAGAGAAAAACAAACTTAAGTTTTACATATGGAATAGGTGGAGGTTTCCTTACAAAAAGAAACACAGGGGTTGTGGCCAGATTGGGACCACATACCATATTTGGTGGACATGCCCTAAGGTTTGGAGGTTCTGGATCAGGGTTTATAATTTTCATTTATTCTCTGACTCAGTTGAACATGGTGAAATCAGCTAAACAGGCTCTTTTGGGTGGCAGGGTTGTGGAGGCCTCTAAGGCCCAAAGGCGGCTGCTTACTTTTATTTTTATATCGGCGAAGATTACAATAGCCAGAAATTGGTGATCCGCCGCCCTGCCATTCGATCAGCTTAAACTAAAATTATCCTGGCTGATGTTGAACGAACAATTGACGGCACTGGTCCAGGATAAAATTAAGTTATTCCATGGAGTATGGGACCCATGGCTTGGATATCTTACTAATGATTTAAGGACGCTGGAGACGTAGTTATAGTGGTATTAGATGGATTTTGGGGCACTGGACGGTTGCTCTACTGTTTCTTCTTTCTCTCTTTCCTTTTTTCTGTTCTTCTTTCTCAAGAATTCTCAAACACTGGTCCTCATGCTGAGGTTATAGGGCCAAATCCTCAAAAATCCTGCCTAACTTATCTTTTGCCATTTAAGTTACACTGACTTAAAATTTCTACCTAAGTGCCCGATCCACAAAGCACTTACCTAGAAATTTCAGGCCGTGTAACTTAAATGTCTCCGGCACAAGGCGGTCCTCTTCTGCAGGGGGCGATGACAATTTAAATGAGGCGCGCTCCCGCGCCGGCCGTACTGCGCATGCTCGTGACGTCATTTTCCCGACGGGCAGCGCGCAAAATTACGTTACGCCGGGCTTTGTGGATTGCGATGGGACAATAAAGTTGCGTCGGGTAAAAAAAAAAAGTTACGCGCCGGGAAAAAAAATTCAAAATTTAAAAAAAATCGCAGCGATCGAAAAAAAGGTCTGTTTTTACAAGGTGTTACTAGTTTACACTTTGTAAAAGCAGAACTAATTTTACGTATGCAAACGTAAACTTACGCAGAAAACACAAAGCTGAAAAGCTTTGTGGATCTCCGTAAGTCCTCATTTGCATACGCAAAGCGGCATTTCAATGCGAAATGCCCCCGGATGCGGTAATGCATCCTAAGATCTGACAGTGTAAGTGTCTTACAGATGTCAGATCTTCTGCCTATCTTTGGAAAACTGCTTCTGAGGATCAGTTCCAAAGATAGGCACAGGAATACGCAGGCTGAACAGCAGTTCCGCCTGCGTATCCCTTTTGAGGATTTGGCCCATAGTTCTGACAGTAAGATGGGCCTATGATCTTTTGCCCAGGGATCCTCGGCCTGTAAGGCTTGGGGTCTATGGGGTAAGCACTGATTGTTTGTTATTTTTATTTGGATGCATTTTGGGTCATGCCCTAGAGTTTGTTTTTTTTGTCGAATTTTGTTAATACTTCTGTTGGACTTTATGTTATATTTAATAATTGCTGTATGGGCCTTTGCTTGCGTTTGCTAACACATGCTAATGTCTTGGGATGCTTTTGTACTATTTTATAAATCTTTTCAATAAACATAATTGAAACACAAAAAGAAACACAGCCTTTTTTGAAGCACAGCAATCAATAACAATGCTTTAAATACACTTATTAGTATAAAACTAGACTAATAACAAAGGACCCTCTAACTCCAAAAGCCACACTTCCAGCCTAAATCACACCCTGTGGTTTGATAGACGAGGCCGCCACCTCTTCTTTTATAAAGAAGAGGTATAAAACCAACCACCACCCACATGATGTTTAATGATTAACGTTCAATACTGTGCTCAGTGTTACCAGTTCGATCTCACATTATCCTGTTAAAGTAACTATGTTCCTGTACTGTCCTGTTGGCCAAATGTTGCGGCCATCCTTAATGTTAACTGCATTCTTGCTTAACCACTTAAGCCCCGGACCAATATGCTGCCTAAAGACCCAAGGGGTTTTTACAGTTCGGGACTGCGTCGCTTTAACAGACAATTGCGCGGTCGTGCGACGTGGCTTCCAAACAAAATTGGCATCCTTTTTTCCCCACAAATAGAGCTTTCTTTTGGTGGTATCTGATGACCTCTGCGGTTTTTATTTTTTGCGCTATAAACAAAAATAGAGCGACAATTTTGAAAAAAATGCAATATTTTTTACTTTTTGCTATAATAAATATCCCCCAAAAACATATATAATTTTTTTTTTCCCTCAGTTTAGGCCGATACGTATTCTTCTACCTATTTTTGGTAAAAAAAAAAATCGCAATAATCGTTTATCGGTTGGTTTGCGCAAAATTTATAGCGTTTACAAAATAGGGGATAGTTTTATTGCATTTTTATTTTTTTTACTACTAATGGCGGCGATCAGCGATTTTTTTCGTGACTGCGACATTATGGCGGACACTTCTGACAATTTTGACACATTTTTGGGACTATTGTCATTTTCACAGCAAAAAATGCATTTAAATTGCATTCTTTATTGTGAAAATGACAGTTGCAGTTTGGGATTTAAACACAGGGGGCGCTGTAACATTTAGTGTTCACTTAGTGTGTGTTTACTACTGTAGGGGGGTGTGGCTGTAGGACTGACATCATCGATCGAGTCTTCCCTATAAAAGGGATCACTCGATCGATGCGCCGCCATAGTGAAGCACGGGGAAGCCGTGTTTACTTACGGCTCTCCCCGTTCTTCAGCTCCGGGGAGCGATCGCGACGGAGCGGCTATAAAGGAATAGCCGCGCCGTCGTCCCGGATCGCTCCCCGAGGCTTACCGACCGCCGCATGTAGCGGGGGGGGGGGTCCCGATCGGACCCCCCACCCACGTCAAGCAGAGCACGTACAGGTACGTTGATGTGCCTGTCCGTGCCATTCTGCTGACGTATATCTACATGAGGAGGTCGGCAAGTGGTTAAAATAAACACACACATATACACCCCCCTCAACAAGTCCATTCCCTGCTCTTGGATTTTTAAAGTGTTTTGTGAAAGCCTTTTGTAATTTTTAATACGTAAAAAAACAATTATCAGTGGCATTCTCTGGATCTGAAATAAGTAGGTGTTCCTCTTTTACAGACATCATTAGATACCTTTTACACAGAAGATGAGATCTACTCCTTGTCCTACACTCGGGAACCACGCAGTTCCAAAATATTGGTAAGAAACTAGATGAAATGCTTTCAATTTTAGTATAATTCTGACCAAGGAGGTATACGAGGTGAGTCTAAAAAGTTTGGTGAATGATCCACAGGCTCAATGGCAACATGGGCCAGGTGTGCACGCATACACATGGCTATCCAGAGACACCACGAGAAGCGCCACCTAATGTAGATTACACGTGACCATCAGGGTGAACCCGCTGCGAACCTAGTCAGTGTGAGAGGTAGGGTCACATAGTGCAATGAAGCAACGAGTGAACATCAAGCTCTGCTATAAATTGGGAAAAACTGAGACACATGAAATGTTGGTGCAAGAAAACTGGTTCAACCGCTTTTAGGATGGGAAGGAAATGACTGAAGATGAGCCACGTTCGGGACAGCCGTCGACAAGCAGAACCCCAGACATGATAGAGCGAGTGCGACAAATGCTGGCACGAGATCAGTGACTGTCTGATGGGATCACAGGCATCATGCAAACCACAAACATGCATAGAGTAATAAACACACAACAAGAATATATAACTATAATACATTTTTATTTAACATCATTACATATATTTATTTATTTTATTTATTTTGGAATAATATTGGCCACGGCTTGATTTATTGGTTTATAAATTCATTAATATAACACCAAATTTTATTTGAATAAATTCATATTCTCAACCAAAAATATATTTATCAATAACCATACTCAGCTCAGCCACTGAGACTTGAGCTCACTCAGCATTTATCATTAAACCTTTTTCTTAAAACTTCCCCTCTAGAGCTGTATTCTCTCTGTCGACTGGCATGGACCCTAACGAAACCGCTCCTTAACTAGGCCAGAAACAGCCTTCTAGAATATTCTACCAGGTCACCTGACCTTATTAACCAATCCCCGCTTAAACTTCTAACCTTCCAGAACCCTCTAAACACCTGACCTTAAGTGACCAATCTCTAACTAAGTTGCTGACCTTCCAGAACCTTCTCTGCTACTTGACCTTAACTGACCAATCCCTGACCTCTATAACCCTTATTGATACATGACCTTAAGGGCTGGCTGTTCTTCAAGGGTCGGCTGTTCTAAAGGGGCCACAGTTCTTCAAGGGGCCACTGTTCTTCAAGGGGCCACTGTTCTTCAAGTGCCTGCTGTTCTTCAATGGCCCGCTGTTCTTCAATGGCCTGCTGTTCTTCAGGGGCCCGCTTTTTTTCAAGAGGCCGCTGTGTTTCAAGAGCCTGCTGTTTTTCAAGGGCCGCTGTTCTTTAAGGGCCCACTGTTCTTCAAGGGCCTGCTTCTTTCAAGAGCCTGGTGTTCTTCAAGGGCTTGCTGTTTTTCAAGAGTCTGCTGTTCTTTAGGGACCCACTGTTCTTTAAGGGCCTGCTGTTTTTCAAGCGCCTGTTGTTTTTCAGGGGGCCGCTGTTTTTAAAGGGCCTGCTGTTTGTCAAGGGCCTGTTGTTTTTAAAGGGCCTGTTGTTTTTAACCACTTGCCGACCAGCCGCCGTCATTCTACGGTGGCAGGTCGGCTCTCCTGGGCGAGAGCCCTTAGTATAACGTCGGCTAATAGAGCGGCCACTAGGGGCGCGTGCCCCCGACTCCCGTCCGTGTGCCCGGCGGGCGCGATCGCCGCCGGGCACACGCGATCGCTCGTTACAGAGCGGGGACCGGGAGCTGTGAGTGTAAACACACAGCTCCCGGTCCTGTCAGCAGGGGAAATGCTGATCTTCTGTTCATACAATGTATGAACAGAGGATCAGTGTTTCCCCTAGTGAGGCCACCCCCCCCACAGTAAGAACACACCCAGGGACATACTTAACCCCTTCCCCGCCCCCTAGTGTTAACCCCTTCACTGCCAGTTGCATTTTTATAGTAATCCAATGCATTTTTATAGCACTGATCGCTATAAAAATGCCAATGGTCCCAAAAATGTGTCAAAAGTGTCCGAAGTGTCCGCCATAATGTCGCAGTACCGAATAAAAATCGCTGATCGCCGCCATTACTAGTAAAAAAAATATATTAATAAAAATGACATAAAAATACCCCCTATTTTGTAAACGCTATAACTTTTGCGCAAACCAATCAATAAACGCTTATTGCGATTTTTTTACGAAAAATACGTAGAATACGTATCGGCCTAAACTGAGGAAAAAAAATGTTTTTTTATATATTTTTGGGGGATATTTATTACAGCAAAAAGTAAAAAATATTAATTTTTTTCAAAATTGTCGCTCTATTTTTGTTTATAGCGCAAAAAATAAAAACCGCAGAGGTGATCAAATACCACCAAAAGAAAGCTCTATTTGTGGGAAAAAAAGGACGCCAATTTTGTTTGGGAGCCACGTCGCACGACCGCGCAATTGTCAGTTAAAGCGACGCAGTCCCGAATCGCAAAAAGTGCTCTGGTCTTTGACCAGCAATATGGTCCGGGGGGTAAGTGGTTAAAGGGCCTGCTGTTTGTCAAGGGCCTGCTGCTTGTCAAGGGCCTGCTGTTTGTCAAGGGCCTGCTGTTTGTCAAGGGCCTGCTGTTTTTAAAGGGCCTGTTGTTTTTAAAGGGCCTGCTGTTTTTAAAGGGCCTGCTGTTTTTAAAGGGCCTGCTGTTCTTTAAGGGCCTGCTGTTCTTTAAGGGCCCACTGTGTTTCAAGGGCACGCTGTTTTTCAAATGGCTGCTGTGGTTTAAGGGCCCTCTGTTCTTCACAGGCCTGCTGTTCTTCATGGGCTTGCTGTTTTTCAAGAGCCTGCATTTTTCAAGAGCATGTTGTTTTTCAAGGGCCAGCTGTTCTTCTAGGGCCCACTGATCTTCATGGGTTTGCTGTTTGTCAAGGGGCTGCTTTGGTTCAAGGGCCCTCTGTTCTTCACAGGCCTGCTGTTCTTCATGGACCTGCTCTTTTTCAAGGGCCAGCTGTTCTTCTAGGGCCCACTGATTTTCAAGGGCCTGCTGTTTCCAAGGGCCTGCTGTTTGTCAAGAGCCTGTTTTTCAAGGGCCCGCTGTGTTTCAGGAGCCCACTGTTTTTCATGAGCCCGCTGTTCCTCAAGGGCCTGCAAATGTTTAATGGCCTGCTGTTTTTCAGGGGCCTGTTCATCAAGGGTCTGCGTTTTTTCAAGAGCCTGCTTTTTTCAAGAGCATGTTGTTTTTCAAGGGCCAGCTGTTCTTTTAGGGCCCACTGATCTTCAAGGGCCTGCTATTTTTTAAGAGCTGTCTGTTTTTAGGGGCCAGCTGTTCTTCAAGGGCCCACTGTTCTTCAGGGGCCCTCTGTTTTTGAAGAGCACACTGTGTTTTAAGAGTCTGCTGTTTTTCAATAGCCCGCTGTTCTTCAAGGGCCCACTGTGTTTAACGGGCTCTCTGTTTTTCAAGGGCCTGCTGTTTAATGGCCCGCTGTTCTTCTGGGGCCCACTGTGTTTCACGGGCTCTCTGTTCTTCAGGGGCCCACTGTTTTTCAAGTGCACACTGTTTTTCAAGAACGTGCTGTTATTCAATGGCCCGCTGTTCTTCAAGGGCCCACTGTTTTTCAAGGGCCTGCTTCTCTTCAAGGGCCCACTGTTCTTTAATGGTTTTCAGATTATATCTAAAAATCTATAAAAAACCCTTTAACTACTTCCTCAATGCCAGTGCCGTGATCCCATGAGGAAAGGGGGCCTAAAACGGCTTCCCCCTTATTCTTCTTCACCATTCTACGATTGATGGCAGAAGAATTGGGCATTAGCAAGGACACCATTGTCTGCTAAGATTTGTGTAAACTGAAGATCTATTCCCACTAGAAAGCTAAACGGATGGAAACCTCTGGAGATTTCATTACCATGTGTGACCAGGATCCATCCTTTCTGCAAACCATCGTCATAGGGGATGAGACCTGGTGCTATCAGCAATCGATGGTAAGGTTTCACCATCTTTCCTGCGACCCAAAAAGAGTCGCCTTCAAAAGTCCAAGGTCAAGACATTGTTAATCGCCTTCTTCGACAACGATGACATCATCCATAAGGAAATCCATAAATGTGTGACAGTTTTTCTGTGATCAATTCCTAAAGAGGCCTTTGCTGACAGTTCCCAGGTGCTTTATAAAATTTGCCAAAAGTGTGTTGTGGAGCATGGCAGTTATTTTAAAGGCCAAAAAAAGGTCATTGGTTTGTATCTTCTGTTTTGCTTTTTTTATGATACCATTCACCAAACTTTTTAAGCAAACCTTGTATGTTCTCACGGTTATCATTACTTGTGTCTGGACTGCTAATCAAATGCTGGGGCATAAGGTGCCAGAGAGGGTGCCAAGCTTGGAAGACTAGCAGCCTAAGAAATAGAGTGGTTTATTAGACTTCAGATCAAATATTAAAACGGAGGGGGGGGGGGGGGGGTAGGAGGGTGGGGGATGAGGTGAAATATAAAAGGCAGCTGGCATAAGGGTTCAACATTCTTTTTCTGCTATAGCTCCAATTATTATTGGAGATTATGCAGTTAGCAGCAATGGTGATTCATCAGCTTTGACCTTTTACATTATACCCAATGATATCATTGCTTTCTTTCCCCAAAAAATATTATTTTCTGCCAATTTATTTATTTTTAACAAACATTTTTAATGTTTTTTATGATGTATATCCTTCTCACAGGCCACCACAGCCAACAAGCCACCTGCCGATATTCCCCACTGGACCCCTGACATTGCCATACAGCCAGACCCCGAGGCCCTCAGTCGCAGTGTAGAGCAAATGGTGCAGGTGAGTATACATTTGATGTCAGACATAGCAGAAATAGACATACTATAGTACTGAAACTATGTCCAACACAAAGATCCCTTGACTGGAGCTTTTCAAAAGTGCCCTATATAACCATTTCTGTAACATCGGGCTACACTTACTATTAATTTTTGCCATTTAAGTATACAGTTCCTGCAAATGATACATCACTGTTTCACAGCCAGCCATAGTGTGAACGCACTCACTTCCTGACCACTTCCTGTTGTGCTTTAACCCTGCACACAGCAATCCATCACACACAAAACAAACAAGCACTTGTGAAATATTGTTGTATTTGGAGGCAATAGTGAAATTACAGAATGATGAGAACAATTATATACGAAGCCCATAGTATCCAATCCTGTTCACCTCTTCATTGGAGAAGTACGAGTGAACAAAAGCATTTCACTGTATTCATGATTATTTTGTAAACTCCTAGCAGGTACGATTGTTTAACCACTTCCAAACCGCCGTACGTCTTTATACGGCCTAACTTTAAAGATTGATATCTCGGTAACGGCAGCAGCTGCTGCCACAACCGAGGTATCAATCTTTAGTGTCAGCGGTTCTGTTAACGATAACGGCGGTCTCCGCGGCGGATTCGCCGCGAGATCGCCGTTATCGGCGGCGGGAGAGGGGCCCCCCCCTCCCGCCGCTCTCCCGCGCCCTCCGCCGCTTACCATAGCCGTCGGTAGCGGCGGAGGCGATCGGGACCGTTTGGCTGGTGACGAAACTGAAGGAAAAATCTCCTTCGCCCATCCCCATAGCTCTGCTGGGCGGAAGTGACGTCAAACGTCAGTCCCGCCCAGCCTCTTAAAGAAACATTTGAAAAAATGACAGTTTCAATTTATTTTTTTATTTTTTTGCATTTTAGTCTAAATATGAGATGTGAGGTATTTTTGACCCCAGATCTCATATTTAAGAGGACCTGTCATGCTTTTTTTCTATTACAAGGGATGTTTACATTCCTTGTAATAGGAATAAAAGTGATCATTTTTTTTTTTTTTTCCCAGTGTAAAAAATAATAAAATAAATAAAAATAAGTAAGAAAAAAAAAAAATTTTTTTAAAGCGCCCCGTCCCGACGAGCTCGTGCGCAGAAGCGAACGCATACGCGAGTAGCGCCCGCATATGAAAACGGTGTTCAAACGACACAAGTGAGGTATCGCCGCGATCGTTAGAGCGAGAGCAATAAATATAGCCCTAGACCTACTCTAACTCAAAAAATGCAACCTATAGAATTTTTTAAACGTCGCCTATCGAGATTTTTAAAGGGTAAAAATTTTACGCCATGCCACGAGCGGGCGCAATTTGTAAGCGTGACATGTTGGGTATCATTTTACTCGGCGTAATATTATCTTTCACAATATATAAAAAAATTGGGCCAAATTTATTGCTGTTTTATTTTTTAATTCAAAAAAGTGATTTTTTTCCAAAAAAAGTGCGCCTGTAGGCCCGCTGCGCAAATATGGTGTGACAAAAAGTATTGCAATGATCGCCATTTTATTCTCTAGGGTGTTAGAAAAAAATAAATATATGTTTGTGGGTTTTAAGTAATTTTCTAGCAAAAAAAACTGTTTTAGTCTTGTAAACACCAAATCTGAAAAACACCCAAAGTAGAGAAGTGGTTAAAATAATATACAGTGGGTAAAATAAGTATTGAACACGTCACCATTTTTCTAGGTAAATATATTTCTAAAGGCGCTATTGACATGAAATTGTTTGCATCACATGGTTGGTAACAACACGTGCAATCCATACATACAAAGAAACCAAAACAAATACGTTCAGAAATTATGTGTAAAAAAATGGAACAACACAGGGAAAAAGTATTGAACACGCTAACTGAAATTTATTTAATACTTCATACAAAATCCTTTGTTGGTAATGACAGCGTCAAGACGAGAAGGAGAATGGAGAAGCTAGTCTCATGCATTGTTCAGGTGTGATTTTGGCCCATTTGTTTACACAAAGCCTTTAAATCTTGAAAGTTCAGTGGACCTCTTTTATGAACTCTGATCTTTGGTTCTTTCCATTGATTTTCTATTGGATTCAGGTGATTGGCTGGGCCATTCTAGCAGCTTTATGTTCTTTCTTTGAAATCAATTGAGAGTTTCCTTGGCTTCATGCTTGGGATCATGGTCTTGCTGAAATCTCCACCTTTGTTTCATCTTCATTATTTTGGAAGATGGTGGCAGATTTTTATCAAGAATGTCTTGGTACATTTTCCCATTCATCCTTCCTTCAACCACAAGAAGTTTGCCAGTACTGTATGCTGAAAAACAGCCCCACACTATGATGTTCCCACCTCCAAACTTCGCTGTTGGTATGGGGGTGTTTTTGGGGCAATGTGCAGTGCCATTTGACTGCCAAACATGGATGTGTTATGGCATCCAAAGGGTTCAATTATGGTCTCATCTGACCAGACTATATCCTCCCAGTATTTCACAGGCTTGTCTACATGATGTGCAACAAACTTTAAACGAGCTTCAACATGATTTTTCCTCAGTAATAGAGTCTTGCATGGCGAGCTTGCATACAGGCCATGGCAGTTGAGTGCATCACTTTTTGTTTTCTTTGAAACAATTGTACCTGCTGATTCCAGATCTTTCTGAAGCTCTCCACAAGTGGTCCCTGGCTCTTGGAAAACTCTTCTGATAATTCTCTTCACTCCTCTGTCAGAAATCTTGGGAAAAGCACCTGGTAATGGCTGGTTTATGGTGAAATTATGTTTTTTCCACTTCCAGACATGTACGCAGCTGAAATGAAAAAGCAGTGCAGGACATACATGACAGGGTGGAAGTAGCTACCAGAGAGGAATAGGTTAAGTAAAGGGGGGGTGTTTAGTGAAAAGAACTTGCCCTTACCAAATTGGAGGTCACGGAGAGACGGGGAGGAGTTGTATAGATAGTTCAGTGGTGGGTGGAGTAGAGGCTCAGCAGTCGGAGGTAAAAATCATAGTGGACTGGGACTGGGATGAAGAAGAGGGTCGTTACGGTTGGTGCCTTGACGATGGGTATAAAACATTAGTTTTTTTGGAGAAAAACGGAGGAACCCATCTCAGGTACGGAGTCCTCCCGGTTGGTCTGGTTTCAGTCTAGACTACCGATTAGTAAGGTGGTGGGGGTCTGTGGTCAGTTAGTGAGTCCTTGAGGTCGGTTTAGGCGGCTGGGGACAAATGCTAACTTAGAGGTACCACAGATTTCAAAGTTAGGAAGACGGTGTTGTCAACCAGTTATTTGGATTGGAGCTGGAGTATTTAAATAATGTTTAAAGTTTATTTGTTTTTTTGTTAATAAAGGCCGAACAGGCCATTTAAATCTGATACAGTGCCAGTATCATTATTCAATAGTCATGGGTAAGGGTTTGATACATGTTTGGGTGGGGTAGTAAGATCTCTGACCGCCCTAGTCAAGTTTTTGGCCCCAACAGTGTTCACTGGAACATTCAGAAGTTTATAAATACTTCTGTAACCAATGCCATCAGTATGTTTTTTTAACAACAAGGTTTCAAAGATCTTAAGAGAGCTCTTTGCTTTTACCCATCATGAGATGTTTGTGTGACACCTTGGTAATGAGACGCCTTTTTTAGGCCATCATTTGAGACTGAACCAGCTGATATTAATTTGCACCGACAAGGGGCAGGATTACATTCTAAATACTGGTAGATTTCAGCTGGTGTCTTGGCTTTCCATGCCTTTTTGCATCTCCCTTTCTTCATGTGTCATTCCATTTTATTACACATTACTTAATTTCTGAACGTATTTGTTTTGGTTTTCTTGTATGCATGGATTGCATGGGTTGTTACTGACTTGTGGTGAAAATTTCATGTCAATCGCACCTTTAGAAATATATTTACCTAGAAAAATGGTGATGTGTTCAATAATTATTTTACCCAATGTATAACATTTGCAGCAATCAGGACAGCTGGGGGTTATTATTCAGGGCAGTAGTTGAGTGGTCAGCACTCCAGTAATAGGGTTCTGGGTGTCCCCTGGTTTCCTAAGGCACCTGAGAAACATACTGGTCAGTTAAATTGTTTAAACTGACAGTCTATAAAATGAGAAATGAGTGCAGAGCTATCCATCCAGTTCCATATACAATACAAATTACTGGAAAAAAAATGCCCAAAAATTGACACTTGATATAGGCATGTAAAAATCAAGGTGTAAAATATACATACAATGTACAGTATATACAAAGTATATATTAAAGCAGTATTTAACTTTTATAACAGAAGAGACCCTAGCAGTTTCTTATGTCATAAATCTTCCCCCCCTGCCTGTCAGACCACATTTATGGCACCCACTGTGTGCTGTAGTTATACGAGTCCTATGAGCATGCGCGAAAGTGACATCACCACGGCCCCGCCCTTCAAGCGACCGAAGATACAGCATCTATAAGGACGACCAGGCAATGATGGAAGCTCCGGGGACAAGGAGAATCATGACAGCGTAACACTGGAGGGCTCTGTTTGCAGGTAAGTCTCTCATAATGTGCTAGTATGTAGTGCATTCTAGTACATTATGACTTAAAGGAGAAATACAGCTAAAGTTTGTTTGGAAGTACTTCTCCTCTGGATCATAGGAGTGGAGTTTGTTCTGAAGCCCGCTGTCGGCTGACATTACAGAGCCAGTCCAGGCTCCGACAAGATTGTGACAATGAAGTCGGGATCTGCCCACATGCCTGGACCAGCACCCGGCTCAGCTTCTCAGCGAGCCACAGAGAGCCTGAGCTGGCCGCTCCTGCCCCCTTCACAGCCCAGCTCTCCAGAGAGCGAGGAGGTGGTAGAGCACAGAGGCAGTTACTGACAGTCACCAGCTCTCTGCTCAGAGAGCTCTGAGAGCGAAAAGTGTGTTCACTTGCTCGGATCTCAGTGTTAGAGGCGCTGGGGGACCGATGATGCATCCACTTAGGTAAGTAGGATTCTTAAAAAAAAAAAACATGCATCTCTTTTAAAGTGGTAGTAAACCGCAAAAAGAATAAAAATGAAAATTAGGCCCCTGCAGGATAATGTCATAATGTGCGGGTATGCATCGTATAGCAGCACATTATGAAAGACTTACTTTTAAACAAAGCCCTCCAACGGCACACTGTCACGGCTGACAGGGCTTCCATCTTGACCCAGTCTTCTTTCCGGGTTCATGGCATCAGCCATTTGATTGGCCCAGCCATGATGACCTCACTCTTGCACATGCATGCGGCATGATGGTTTTGGAATGAAATGTCCAACAAGCTCATATAGCCGCGATGGTGTTCATAAATGTTTGGCCATATAGTGTGTTTGTGTATATTTGTTTTTCCTTTTAGCAAAGTTCTTTACGATCAACCTGTTTCTTTGCAGTCTGTTTTACGGTTTTACGATCCCGATCAAAGAGGATCAGTCTCCCGGGAAGACTTTGAGAAGGTTGTTTCCAGTCTTCCATTTTCCTGTCACATCCTAGAAAAGGATCAGTAAGTAGAATGCATTTTTTTTTATGGAAAAGCGGCCGAGAAACCAGCCTGTATAGTTTGTAATTTTTTTATATATTCTATTTCCATCACTTTGTTTTTTCACAATAAATAAAAACATGATATACGATGAAATAAACATAAGTCATAGACAGCATATCTATCAATAGTTAACAAGATCAAAATATCATGTAGATCAGATTGACAGCTTAATAAGCAAAAAGTATAAGAGGAGAGATAGTCAGATGCTAGTGATTGTGGGGTTTTTGGTAGGGGATGGTGGGTCTTATACTAACGCCTCGTACACACGATCGCGATTCCTGAAGAGAAAAGTGCGATGTGAGCTTTTTATCGCAAATTCTGACAGTTTTTCTGTGAGAATTCCTGCCAGGAAAAGATTGAGAGCAGGATCTCAATTTTCGCGTCAGAAAAAATTCCTATCGGCAAACACGATCGTCTGTATGCAATTACTACGCAAAAAAAACCATGCACGCTCAGAATCAAGCAGAAAAGCCGAACTGCCTATTGAACTTCATTGATCTCGTCGTATGTCGTACGTCACCACGTTTTTGACGGTCAAAATTTCATCCAAGATTAGTGTGAGTGTGTATGCAAGACAAATTTCAGCCCGTCTACTGCTAAAAAGAAAAGAAAAACACGGTTTTCTTGTCGGAAATCACGATCGTGTGTACGAGGCTTGAGGGTTGAGACTAGGATGAGTGGACACAGGCAAAATAGCACAGGGTTGGGCTTAATGTGCAAAGGAAGAAAGCTGTTCAAAGACACTTTCATACAGACGCCACGTATAAATGGGTGTCTTTTATAGAAATTGGGGAAGGTAGAGGTGAAGAGTGTTTAGGCCCACAATAAAGAAATTGTGGGCGATAGGTTGGGAGAGGCAGGGTTGTAGAGTAGAAGAACAAGGAGATAAGGGACAGAGTTTAAAAAATAAATAAAAAGTGGTGAGCAAGGGTGGCAAAATGGGAATTTGAGAACCCAGATTTTAGGCTGGGTTCCAGGACACCATGTAAGTTGTTGCACTATCCTCCTCTTTACTCTAGTACAGTACAGGCACCACTAAATGGTGGATCATGGTCCAGATCCGAACCCAGTAAGAATCTGATCCGAACCTCATCCCCGCCAAACAGCTGCCTGTGTGTCCGCGCCTGCCCTCTGCCATCATCATTAATTACATAGGAGGGGCAGCACTCCCCCCCTCCCCACACTGCCTTACCTTATTCAAACAAGACGGAAAGCACAGCAGTTCCAGACAAAGTGCAGGACTTTTCAAGTTACAAAGCAGTTGATTGATTGCTGGGACCGCCTTGCTGCCTAGTAACCAATCACCCACTCTCATCAACCTGAAAAGTACCACCCTTTGTTCGGACCTGCCATGCTTCCCCACTTGTGCGAATAAAGTAGGGCAGTGGGGGGATGCTGCGATTTTATGAGGGGGACAGTCTAATATCAAGGAAGGACTGTGATAAGGGGGTCTGTGATTGAGGGCAGATCTGTGATGGGGGGGGGGGCTGAGATGGTCAGGCTATGATGGGGGGGGGGGGGCCCTGGGAGGGGTCTGCGATGGCAGGGGAGTTGTCTGTCATGAGGGTCTGTAATGGGTCGGACTGTGATGGGATGCTCTGTAATCGGGTGGGAGTCTGTGATGGGGCAGTCTAATGTAAAAGAGGGGGGGGGGGGGCAGATGTGCTGTAAATGGGGGACTGAGGGCACTGATGTAAGAAGCTTGCTCACACTTGTAAAACCCAAGATGATATTTGTGCGCAAGCAAAAAAAATTTAAATAAATTGTAAAGCTTAGTGACAAAAAACCAAGTAGAACAAATGCAAACTAAAATAAAAATAAAAATAAAAACTCAAATGGATAGAATGGACAGCAGCATCTAAAGTACCAATTCTAGTAGGATGTTTAACAAGCTCCAACCAAACTATAAAAAGTGCGCTAACCTTGTGCTTGTTCACACTTGTGCAGAGATCTATGTTTTTATGCTCTAGAAATACACAGGTCTCCGCAAGGGAAATAGAAAACAATTGTGACGTGCATGAGAGGATGTGACGTGAAGCATCTGAGTCATAGCACCAATATGACACTCAGACCTCTGCTGGAAGAAAAATTTACTGACCGGACCCCTGTGAATTTGAATTTAGTACCCCTGCTCTAGTAGGTAGCAGCAGGATGAATGGAGGGAATCAGGTGGCCTTAGACTTCAGCTCCTGGTAGGCTAGTATATGGTATTTTAACTGAGATGTATATGGAAATGTCAGAAGCATAGCTGATCTATAGGTGTAATGTCTGCAAAGACTTACATCATTCTTGACAATGTATGTACTAAGAGCACGTAGAATGTGTGGATAAATAATGAGCAAGGAGGTATTCCATAACCCTCTCACACCTTCTTCATAGGGAAGGATCGATAAACCATCAGGAGATGACATCATACTTTATGAAAGCCAGCCAGATTTGCTCCAAGCTTGGAGTTCCTTTCCTACAAACGTTGGTGGAAATACGACTGAAGGAATCTCCTCTGTGCCCCAGCTGTGTAAGTGACCAACCTTCCGCCTTCAAAGAATGGTGGCACGCTCTTAGTATTAAAGTGGGTGTAAGGGCAAAACATTTTTCTTCTTAGCTTAGGATAGCATGGGAAAGAGTTAGACCCTCTATTAAAGTTCTTTGTGCATGAAGATAAAAAACCTTCTGTATGTAGCAGCCCCCCTAATACTTACCTGAGCCCTATCTCTATCCAGCAATGTGCACTAGTGCCTCGGCCCCCATAGCAAGCTGCTTGCTGTAGGGGCACTCGACCCGAGGGATGGGTCAGGAGCATCATTAAGGGACACAAGAAGAGGAGAATCTGGGCAAAACCACTGCACAGAGCAGGTAAGTATAACATGTTTATTTTTAAGAAAAAAAAAAAGGGTTTTAGCACGGTCTGTGTCCCCACTGAGGCGATTCACCCTATTCTTTTTGTCCTGACAACCATGGTAACAGAGACAGAAAGTGAAGGAAAATCCCCAAATTTTAGAGTCATCAGCAGAGCAAGAGGGTAGGGTTAATCACCCAATAGAGACTAATGTTCCAGTGACAACTGTCCAAGATGGGAATTCCTTAATTTTGATGCAATTTCCTGCTGCATCCCCAGGAGAGGAAGAAAAAGGGAAATCTCCCCAGTGGGACACAAACAGACAAAAATAATACGATAGTGGTTTCGGCCCTTCTCTGCTCTATCCAAAAGTTTGGTCTATACATGCAGGTTTAACAGCACTAATAAAAATATGGGGAGATATTTAATGCAATCAAATTTCATTCAAAGGGCTATAAATTTCTCCCATAAAACATAAATGTCATCAAAGACCATCCTTTAATCAATGTGAAAAAGATAGCCCTAGGCATGCTATGTACATCACACACACAAAGTGAATAATGGCAAAGTTCATGAAATTAATCCTTAAATGAGAGTGCCATGTCTTATCCAATCAGATCTTAAATTGTGAACGTTCTCAGCTTGAATACCGCCACCGATCCACCTCGTGAGCACCCCTTTGTTAATGTACTCACCAGAGGTAAGTATAAAGTGAGTCTGTAAACTCCTCTTAACCAATAGATCACCTGGAGCCTCTCTCTAGATCAGGGGTGCCCAACCTTTAGAAGCGCGAGGGCCACTTAAGCGACTTGGTAACTGGTCTTGGACCAATGAGCGGAGCAGGTGGATGGCAGGTCTGCAGACACAGTCGGATTGGATTGGAGGTAGGACAAAAGTCGGTTTACATCTGCCACTCCTTAGAGGTGAATGGAGGGTCCAATTGGGTCGGACTGACCATGTAAAAGGGGCCCATGGCTGCTTTCACACTGATGCGCTGCAGTTTACTCACACCCAGAGCTGTATTCTGGCCTAGGCCGCCAGGGCGGCACTTTGCGGTGGGGGCGGCCGGCTGCCCCCCTCCTCACGAAAATGGCACTTGCGTCCTCCTTCCGCACGCAGGGCCACTTTCACTGCTTTGGACGGCCGCCGCCCCCCCTTACGAAAATGGCACTCGCGCCCTGCGCCCTCCACCCGCAGTTTAAATAGGAGCCGCCCCCTAAAGCGAAGTACAGCGTGGCTGGGTGGCGGCGCGGCAAATTCCAATAAAGACGCTTTCTCTCTTTTCTCCCTTCCCTTAAAAAAATTGATATAAAAAGTTGCATATAATAAAATATACACAACACCACATATATGCACAATAATGCATACATGCAAAGAAATTATTACATATCAAAAAATATGCATATAAAGGACGTCATCCACGATCGCCACTGATACAATAATATGGCATACACTTAACTTATTAGGTAAAATTGATTAAAAACACAAAAAACATAAAAAAAAAAAAAAGAAATAAAACCATAAAATAATAACCAATGAATATTTAAATATTTAAATAAGGGAAAATGAAATTGCTCATAAAATCAGTCACATAGTAAATAAAACAATTTAGATCGAATTCTACGTTTAAGCCTGCAGGAAATGAAACTTTAGTCTCAAAAATCCAATACGATTCGCAACGGCTTAATTGGCGGATGAAATGTCCACCCCTCCAATGTTTAGACACCTTCTCAATCCCCCATAATTTCAAACCCTTAGGGTCACGTTGATGGCATTTTCTAAAGTGTTGGGAGACGCTATGTGTCTTCACCCCTCTTTTGATGTTGCTAATGTGTTCACCCACACGTACGTGGAGCGCACGAGAAGTGCGCCCCACATACTGGAGTCCACATTCACATTCGAGCATACACCACTCCTACGGTGATGCATGTGATACACATGTTGAATATCCTATCAAACTGCTTAACAGAGGAACTGAAAGTTTTGCATTTTTTTATATTGTTTTTTGCATGCCTGCAGGTCGCACAACGACCACAGGCATAAAGACCTGACAGAAAGCTAAACAACTTAGGCTGAGCAATAATAGGTGGGTCAATCACCCCAAGGGCAATACTTTCCCTAAGGGATGGTGCTTTTCTGTAGATGAACTGGGAATGGTCTGGAAGAACAGGACCCAAAATCCCATCTCCCTTCAAGATAGGCCAATGTTTGGCTACGATTCTTTCGATTTTTTTTTTCAAGACCATCTAGAAGAAACTGGATATGTTGGCTAATCAGGTCAGTACCTGCCAATGCCCATGTGACTGAAGCTAAAGCAGCCTTATGATCGATAATAGTATATAAAGATCCGACATCTGCGGTAATCAGAATAGTATTAGATGTACAAGATAAAGTATCAAGTATCTGAATGATTTGTTTAGTATCACGCAGATACGCTTTCATCTTGCATACTAGAGGCTGTAGGAAAAAGTCCAGATACTGACCCAACGGGATGTCACCGAGTCAATACCATTGACAATAGGACGACCCGGTTGTCGTTCTGAATCCGTATGAAGTTTGGGCAAACAATAGATAATGGGTGTGCGGCAGTAGAAAGGATCCAAATAGGAGGCCTCATTATTTAGAATCCCCCCCACTATTGTCACCCTCTATCAGAGAATGCAACTCATTCTTAAACTGTACCATCGGGGCACCTCTTAATAATAAGTATGTATTTCGATAACTCAGAAGTCTGGTCCTGATAATATACTTTACTCACCACCACTAATCGAAGAGCAAAGCATCATCCCAGGTCTCATTGCGGCAAGTGTTTTCTTTGAACTCCAAGCGGTGGTGAGAAAGACGCAACTCGGTACTTGATACGCTGTTTTTATGGATACATCTTGTAAACATATTGGGCCAGATCCACAAAGAAGTTACGCTGGCGTATCTATTGATACGCCGCGTAACTTCTAGTTTGCTCCGGCGTATCTTTGTTTTGTATCCACAAAACAAGATACGCCTGAAGCTGTGCTAGATCCGACTGGCGTACGTCTTAGTACGCCGTCGGATCTAAGGTGCATATTTACGCTGACCGCTAGGTGGCGTTTCCGTCGATTTCTGCGTCGAGTATGCAAATTAGCTAGATACAGCGATCCACAAACGTACGTCCGGCTGGCGCATTTTTTAACGTTGTTTCCGTAAGGCTTTTTTCGGCGTATAGTTACCCCTGCTATATGAGGCGTATCCTATGTTAAGTATGGACGTCGTTCCCTCGTCAAATTTTGAAAATATTACGTTGTTTACGTAAGTCTTTCGCGAATAGGGCTTTGCGCAGAATGACGTTCACGTTGTAAGCATTGGCTTGTTGCAGGTTAATTTCGAGCATGCGCACTGGGATACCCCCACGGACGGCGCATGCGCCGTTCAGAAAAAAATTAATTTACGTCGGGTCAAGTAAAATTAACATAAAACACGCCCACATCTTTAACATTTGAATTCCGCGCCCTTACGCCGGCAGATTTACGCTACACCGCCGTAACTTTAGAGGCAAGTGCTTTGTGAATACAGCACTTGCCTCTCAAAGTTGCGGCGGCGGCGTAGCGTTACTACGATACGCCGGAAAATAATTATGATCCGCTACGTGGATCTGCCCCATTATGTATGTAGGGGTTGGTGTTTCTACATAAACTACAGGAGGAGTTTACAGGCTCACTTTATACTTACCTCTGGTGAGTACATTAACAAAGGGGGGCTCACGAGGTGGATCGGTGGTGGTACACTCATTTAAGGATTGATTGCATGAACTTTGCCATTATTCACTTTGTGTGCCTGATGTACATAGCCCTCTGCATGCTATCTTTTTCACATTGATTAAGCCATTGTCTTTGATGACATTTATAGGAGAAATTTATAGCCCATTGAATGAAATTTGATTGGACTAAATATCTCACAATATTTTTATTAGCGCTGTTAATGCTGCGATTTTATCTAAGGATATTTTTTAATGTTCTTTGTATACCTATAATAGCTGCTTTTTGTGCGCGATTCCTTTACCCTTTGAGCGCTAGGATCAGTGACACTTAGTGCCTCTGGTACTTTACAATAATTTGTCCGTTAAGCCACTTGCTTGAGTATAGTTTTTGAAAATATTGTAAAATGACCTTAAAAATAATATATAATAATTATTTGTATATTACTTACTTATGGTAAAAAACTACTTGCCACACAGGAAAATTCTAAAACTTTTCTCCTACATGTAAAAATCATCCTTTTTGGTTAGAAAATTACTCAGAACCCCCAAACATACACGAATATATATATATATATATATATATATATATATATATATATATATATATATATATATATATATATATATATTTATTAGGGCCAGATTCAGGTACATCCACGTATATTTGTGCCGGCGTAGCACTGATAGGCAAGCTAAGTATTCACAAAGCACTTGCTCCCATATTTACGCCGGCGTAACGTAAATGGGCCGGCTTAAGCCCGCCTAATTCAAATTAGAAAGGTAGTGGGCGTGTTGTATTATAATTAACCGTGACCCCATGTAAATTAATGGCCGATTGAACGGCGCATGCACGCGCATGCTCAGAATCACGTCGCAAATACTCCAAGATACGTTGGCTCAATGCGTTTGACGTGAACGTAACCTAGGCACAGCCCCATTCACGTACGACTTACGCAAACAACGTAAAATACGACGCTGTTCCCGCGCCCATACCTTAACATGGCTTACCCCTGCTTTGGGAGGGGTAAACTTACGCCGGACGTACGCCTTACGTAAACGGCGTAGCTTACTGCGACGGGCGCAAGTACGTTCGTGAATCGGCGTATCTAGGTCATTTGCATATTCGACGCGTAAATCGACGGAAGCGCCCCTTGCGGCCAGCGTAAATATGCACCCAAGATGCGACGGCATAGGAGACTTACGTCCGTCGTATCTTGCCAAAATTCAGGCGTATCTGATTTCCTGAATAAGCGCATAGATACGACGGCACACATTTGGACTTACGACGGCGTATCTGGAGATACGTCATCGTAAGTCCTTTCTGAATCCGGCCCATGGTGTGTAGATTGTGTGTGTGTGTATATATATATATATATATATATATATATACACACACACACACACACGCGCTTTACACCGGTCACATCTAAGCTGAGTGTCCAAATAATTGGCTAAGGCAGCAAGCAAAGGCTAGGCCAGTTTTCCCCAAGACCCCTTTCACACTGAGGAGTTTTTCAAGCGGTACAGCGCTAAAAATAGCGCTGCTATACCGCCTGAAAAACTCCTGCCCAGCAACCTCAATGTGAAAGCTGGAGGGCTTTCACACTGAGGCGATGCGCTGGCAGGAAAGAAAAAAAATCTCCTGTCAGCAGCATCTTTGGAGCGGTATGTATACCGGTCCTTCCCATTTAAAACAATGGAAAACAGCGGCAATAACACCCGCAATGCGCCTCTGCAGAGGCGCATTGTGGACGGTATTAACCCTTTATCGGCCGCTAGCAGGGGGTTAATACCGCACCGCTAGCGGCCGAATCCTGCGGTATAGCGCCGCTATTTTTAGCGGTGCTATACCACCACTGCGGCTCCAGCCCCATTAATGCAGGGTGTACATGATGAACCTACTCCTATGTGCTGGTAATCGGGAATTCCTCTATTTTTGTTTTGCTTAACCTCAATGTCACAAGAGGCAGGAAGTGATGAAGTCTGTGGTAGGATATTTGATTTATGATGAAGTGACCGCCCATATTGGTTGTCAAAGCAAATGTACTAATATAGCAAAGCAAAGAGCAATTGAGACGTAATTTTCCAGCATAGGTTAGGAAATTAAAGGAATCATCTGATTTGCTGCTACAAGTGTCTCTTTTCTATTGTCTGGGTCACTTCTAGCAACCGATTATAGTCCTTCTTTAAAAGCTGAATTCTAGGCATTATTTATTGTGCATAGTTACTGTACATTAGTCCAGCTTGGCCCAAAGTAAGTATGTATATTACATACCTGGCTGATCCCTGTGAAAGTAGAGAATCACTGAATTATCAGCCACTCTTATGCCAAGTACACACGGTCGGAATTTCTGACAACAAATGTTCGATGGAAGTTTGTTGTCAAAAATTCCGACCGTGTGTAGGTCCCATCGGACATTTGTTTTCGGAACTTCCGACAACAAAAATTTGAGAGCTGGTTCTCAAAATTTTCCGACAACAAAATCCATTCTCGGAAATTCCGATCGTGTGTGGACAATTCCGACACACACAAAATTCCATGCATGCTCCGAATCAAGTACGAGACAGAAGCGCTCGGTCTGGTAAAACTAGCGTTCGTAATGGAGATCGCACATTCGTCACGCTGTAACGGACTGAAAAGCGCGAATCGTCTCTCATTAAATTCTACTAACACGACTGGTATTGAATAGCGTCGTCGTACGTGTTCGCGTTCTTGGCGTTCGTAATTTTTGACAACATTTGTGCGACAGTGTGTGTGCAAGACAAGTTTGTGCCAACACCTGTCGAAAAAAATCCACGGTTTTGTTGTCGGAATGTCCGATCGTCTGTACGTGGCATTACAGTGTGCCTCACTGCCTTCTATGCCACCTTGCTTCATAGTGAACATGGCATAAGCTCCATTTCAGAGAATAACTTGCAATTTTTTTTTCCAGTAAATGAAAACCATTCTCCGATTGGATAAGGTGGAGAAGGAACATCACGCACTCCACCTCACTCAGAGAATGCCTTGTATTCATTGAGCAAAAAAAAGCAAACAAGGTGATCTCTGAATGGTGCTTGGGTCTAGTAAGTGACCTCTTGTATTCATCATGCAGAACAGCTACTTGGCACGGAGCCCAGAAGACAGCAAGGATCACTGGAGTAGCAGCAGCTACTACAGTGAATTCAAGCTTCCACGGGTATGGAATATGTGGACACACTGGCCCAACTTGGGCCAATATAAAAAAAACTCCAAAGATAAAATACCTACCTAGAGTTTAGCTTTAGATTCTAACCTAAATTGAAAAACCCAATAATTTTTCATTGCTAAAAGCAGCCAAACACCTTTCTTCCTTTAGTTATTCCACATCAGGAAACCTATATGAAGGCGGATTTGGGGATTTTGTGAACCTCAGAATCATGAATAAATCAGTTGATTATAGTTACAGTTGCTTCCACTCTATCAAAAGCAAATATGGCACAAAAAAGGAAGAAAACTATTAGGAGCCCATCCACACAGGGGCAACACGACTTCTAGCACGACTTTGGGAGGCAACTTGGACACGACTTGAGTATGAATCATCAGGCAACTTACAAGGCAACTTCAAGTTGCCTCTAGGACAGTGGCCGTTAATTGATCAAACAACTTATTTAATGACATGGATTTCCAGTGCTTTCGGAGAATTGGGTTAATTAATTTTTTTTTGTAAAGAAAACAGGGAAGAAGAAAACAGTACAGGTGAAAGATCATCAATGGAGTCAATATGACTGCCGTATGGACTATGAGCTGATATGGTACAAATACACAAAGAACAGATGGTGTCAGATGAAAAGATGGGATATAAAGAAGAAAGAAAGGAAGGAAGAAAGGAAGGAAGTCTGGGAGTGCAACACCATCCCCAGTTACACAACCAGTCTTGAATGAGGCTAAAGCCTCGTACACACATGATCGGATTTTCTGTCCGGAATTGTGTTACGACAGGCTGTTGTCAGAAAATCTGACCGTTTGTATGCTGCATCGGACAATTTTTGTAGGATTTTCCACGGACAAATGTAGGATAGCATACTTTCAAATTGTCTGCCAACAAATGCGTGTTGTCGGATTATCCGATCACAAGTCCGTTGGACAAAAGTCCAAACACACATGCTCAGAAGCAATGCTCACCATAAGGAAAATTGGATGCAATGCTCACCACAACACAACATTAGCAGGAGTTGCCCAAAGGGTGGCGCTAAAGAGCTGAAAAACCACGTAGTTTCACGTTTGTTGGCCGACAATTATTTGCCGTTTGTATACAATACAAGTCAAGGCCAAAGTCCTACGCTTGAACAGATACTTCAAAAACATGAGAGATGGACGTGTAGAGACGGTGGTTTCAGAATAGATGTTGCCGAGTATTAGTACAGGACTGCTACAATGAAGAGTGGCCTATTAAACGTGAGATCACATGAACTGTGTAATGTAATACATTTCCCTTTTTGGATTCACAAAGAATACTGAATCTAAACTGGACAACACATGACCAATATAAGCTTAAAGGGGTTGTAAAGGTAATTTGTTTTTACTAAATAGCTTCCTTTACCTTAGTGCAGTCCTCCTTCACTTACCTCATTCTTCCATTTTGCTTTTAAATGTCCTTATTTCTTCTGAGAAATCCTCACTTCCTGTTCTTCTGTCTAACTCCACACAGTAATGCAAGGCTTTCTTCCTGGTGTGGAGTGTCGTGCTCGCCCCCTCCCTTGGACTACAGGAGAATCAGGACGCCCACTAACACACAGCTCCTTTATCTGCAACGTAGAGAGCGTCCTGACTCTCCTGTAGTCCAAGGGAGGGGGCGAGCATGACACTCCACACCAGGGAGAAAGCCTTGCATTACAGTGTGGAGTTACAGACAGAAGAACAGGAAGTGAGGATTTCTCTGAAGAAATAAGGACATTTAAAAGCAAAATGGAAGGATGAGTTAAGCCAGGGGTGCCCAATCAGTGGCCCGGGGGCTACATGTGGCCCACGGAGCCCTCTGATGTGGCCCGCAACCTCCTGCTCTGTGATGGAATAGAATACGGTTATTAAAAGGAACGTTTTTATTACTAAAATCAGTGTATAAATGGGCTTATGTGTTCTGCAGTGGTTACTGGGCTGCTTTCAAACTGATGCACAGGTGCAGAGCAGTGTACCTGTGGGTTACCTGCACTGAGCCATAGACTTCTATTACCTGCGAGTTTGGTGAGTTTTCTGAAAGTGCACCACACCTACAGGATAAAAAAGATAAGATAAAGTTCCAAGGCTTTCATAGAAATGATCTTTACATGTATAGCCAGCAGGTGTTTGTTACATTGTAGTTTTGCTTCTCACCTCACTTTCTTCTTTTTTTTTACCAGATTTGGGCTGTAGCTAAGCAAGGCTATGTACCTGAAGGTAATTCTTTATTTATACACTACAGAGTATTTTCTACTGGTCACTGGACACACACAATAATAATAATAAAAAAAATAATCTGGTATTCTACATCTGGTCATACTACTGGCAGTTTGATTGAGAAAGCAAAAATTCCATTCTATTTTTGAAAATCACAAAGCAATTGTAGACTTAAAAGGGGTTGTAAAGGTTTGTTTTTTATTTTCTAAATAGGTTCCTTTAAGCTAGTGCATTGTTGGTTCAGCGTGCTCGCCCCCTCCCTTCGGACTACATCTCTGTATTCACAGCGTCTCCCTGTAGGGATGTAGTCCCAATGGAGGGGGCGAGCACGCTGACTAACCCCCAGCCAGAACACCTCAGATGACGGGGCAAGCTTACTGAGGAGTAACAGGAAGTGAGAAATTCAGACAAAGAAAAAAAACATTTAGAAGGGAAATCGAAGGAAAAGGTAAACCAAACCAACAATGCACTAGCTTAAAGGAACCTATTTGAAAAATAAAACAAAAAACTTTTACAATCCCCTTAAAAAAAAAAAAAAAAAAAAAATGGAAGTTTCAGTCAACTGAAAGAAATTAGAAGCAAAATTGCTCTGATCCGACCTGGCAGAAAAATCTGATTGCTTTTCATAAAATCCGTCAGGGTGAGCCAAGCTGAATGGCTTGATAAAAATAAGTGGTTAAATTAGGTCTTCGCTTTATGTTTCCAGCACATTGGCACCACAGCCTTCTCACCACACAACTGTGGCTGGATTCCAACTCAGCTTTTGGTGTGAACAGACTCTTATGTATGGTTTCCACCCATCATAGTCATATATTGAGTAAGAATACATAGTTTGTATCTTTATTTGTCGATTAATTGCACTCTGCATTCAGGTTTGCACAAGGATAGTACACAGACCTGGACATCTAGGCCCAGCAGTCCCATGTACAACAATGAAAAGAAAGGCCTAAGCCATAAAGCGTGTCAAACAGATGGTACCTCGGATTCTGGCCGTCCTGTTGCTTCAGAAGACCCAGCTCATGTCAAACCCAACTGTGAAGGAAACTGCAGCGCCTCAATTTCCTTACGAAGACAGCTTAAAGAGATGGAAAAGGTAGTAGGAATATCTAAAGTCACCATAACGGGGGAGGGGGGGGGGTGAGGTAATTGGAGGTGTTCACCTCAACAGGCAATCTAAAGTTTAATCAGGCAAAGGCCCCTTTTACACTTATATGACTTGTCCCACGATTTGGGACTGCAAAGTAGCATGACAAGTCGTGTCTCATGATTTCCAATGACAACCATTCATATTAGTACGACTTCAAAGTAGTCCCTGCACCACTTTGGTCCGATTTTTATGCCACTTACACAGGCATTCCCTGAAATCGCAGCCGCGAAATCACGGTAAAGACTCACGGTGAGACTTTGAAGTCGCAGTAGTGTGAAAGGGGCCTCAGGCTGGGATCACACTGATACTACACGACAGTCATACGACTTTCATCCTACTTTGCTCTGCGACATCAGTCCTACATTGATCCTACATCGGTCCTTCATCCATCCAACTTTAATGAACAGGATACTACTATGATCCAACTTTGTGATAGTTTGACTTGTCCTTTGACCAATGAAAACAATCCCACTGTGAGATAAATTCCTTTTACTGCTGCAGTAATCACCATGCCGGATGTTAAAAGTTGGATGACAAGGACAAGGATCCTACTTTGATGCGACTTCAATGATATAGACTGGGCTGAAGTAGGATCAAAGTCAGATCATAGTAGTACAGGGAGCATTTTCAAAGTCGGACCGACTTGTGTCGGATCAGTTAAGACTGCTCTCATAGGGAAACATTGATTTTCACACGTCATATGACACACGGCCTGGGAATCCCGTCAGGAAAATTTTTTTTTTTCTGACGGGATTCCTGGCAAGCTTGTCTTGCAAAGCCGTGCATTCAAAAGAACCGTCGTTCTTTTGAATGGCAAGAACGCGGGGACGTCATCGACTACGACGAGCTGGGGCTTGTCACATTCGATGCTGTCGCCGCCATCTTGCTAAACCCCACACTAAACTTATATGCTACCACGCAATGGTCGAACTCTTATCGAGCATGCGTGGGTTTACCTGGGACACGTAAGCATACAGACGACCAGTTTTCTCGGCAGGAAACACTCTCCTGGGAATCCCGACGGGAAAATAGAGAGCAGTGTTCTCTATTTTCCCGTCGGGTTTCTAGGCCGATTTCCTGATGGGAAAACTGCTAGGGAGCAAACACACGGCCGGGATTCCCGGCCAAATGATCTACTGGCAGTTTTCCGGAAAACCGGTCATGTGTACGAGGCTTCAGAAGCAAATACCATGGTTTTGATTTGATTTCTCTCCATTTGTAAGGCATAGTAGAAATGCATATGCATCCGCTGTAGCCTAAAACCCATCAATAAAATGTAAATGACACTGAAATGTATGGCTTCAGACACAGCTTTATCCTATTTTGAGGAGACATTTGGGTGAATGTTCCCTAGCACAGGTTTAAGCACACTGGTGTTTGGCCCTGGTTGAACACCTGCGTATACAGTGCAATTTTTCTTTTAATTCTCTGTTACAATCCATTTACTTATCTTCATATGCCTCTGACATATTGTTGGTTTGCATTGCAGGAGAGGGACCACTTCTTAATGGACAATGCTGGAATGCACTGCACCAACTCCCAGCTAGCTGCAGAAAATGCCAAGCTGCAGAGCCAGTTAAGTATGTTGCAAGAGAAAGTGCGAGCGCTAAAGGTGAACACAAAGATGCGACCAGCTGTCAATCAAATACTTGAGAGTTTTAAAGAGCTTCACATACAAGGGGAAGGAAATTTGTGACCAGTAAATGGACTACAACCAAAGGACAATTAAAAAAAAAAAAAAAAATTATTTAAACTTTTTTTTTTATTGTATATACTAAAGAGATAATTACCTCTGTGGGGTCTCTCTCTGTGTACATAGTGTACTATGGCATGCACAGATCACTTAGTAGTATGTTAACATACAACTAATTTATTTATGTGATTTTTTTTATTTTACTAGCAAGTCGCAAAATTTTCTTATCAAATACAATTCTAAAAATGCCTGTATTATGTGCAGAAGATTGTGCAGTAACCCATAGCAACCCTAAAAACAACAATCAAAATGTTATTGCAGATGTCTGCTAGGGGTGGTAAAGATATTTTTACATTTATAATAAAAAGCCATTTTATTTTGACTTCTTGAGGTTCGCTATGCATAACTTGCAAGTTTTCCTATTCCTTGGGAATAATTTGTAAAAGGAAAAGCGTTATCTACTTTTTACCAACAAGACCGTCACTACAAAACACCACACTGGGGGGTTGATTTACTAGTATTGGAGAATGCAAAATCTGGTGCAGCTCTGAATGGTAGCCAATCAGCGTCTAAACTTCAGCTTGTTCAATTAAGCTCTGACAAAAAAAGGTGGATTTACTAAAAGCATACAGCATTGTGCAATTGCTCCAGAGCTTAGTAAATGAGGTAAATAATTGGAAACAACTGCGCTGAGGTAAGAGATCGGGATTAATAAGCAGCAATTAGGTTGTGTATAAACAAAGAAATAACGAATAAAAAAGAAAGGTAATTGCGCTAAACCCAAATATGCACTTGTGTTGGGCAAGTGCATGTGTGAACCATTGGATCTATATGATATATGATTCAATGGAGTCAGGGTTGCCTACCCTGCTAATAGTGTGTATGAACCCAGTGATCAGCAACACAGGTAGTGATAAACCATAACTTCATAAATTATTGAAATGAAAAATAACAAAATTAGTGATATAAAGTCCATGAAGTCCAAAACTAATTTTTGGAAATAAGTAGTAAGTCCATGTGATAAATGAAGACACCCGTGAAGATTCCAGGAATATTGTAATTTATACACCAAACGTGAATCCTCCACCGATCATGCAGCTGCTTACCAGAAATCTGGGTCCTGCCGGACCACTATCAACATATCTTTCAACCAGAGATTTTGTAAGGCAGTAGTAACTCCTCCACTTGCACTAGAACCACTCCGTGCTCAACGAGGGATATAGAAGACAACAAGACAGAGCTCCACATAGCATAAAATCCGGGTGATTTATTTAAAACAGCAGTAAACATATGTACATACAACTCACATTTAAGTTGAATAAACCAGCATTTGGCCTGTAACGCCGGCCGGACGTGTCCAGGAACAAAAAAGGGCCACTCGTTTGGAGAAATGAAGGGGATGGCGTCCACACGTCACTCACTCCACCCGACGCGTTTCGTGACAAGATCACTTCGTCTCGGGGTACGAGTGGCATGGGACGCCACCCCTTTATATAGGAATACAATATCAATTAATTAGCAAAGCAAATTCACTAACCAAGCCTCGTCCCGGGATTCTCACACACGCCGGAAGTGTATTGATCTACATCCGGGTCACAAGTTCACCGGAAGTCATTACCCATAGGTTACCCGGTGACTCCGCCTAAATGGGCGGACACTTACGGCGTATGTAATATCCACCGCAGCGGGGCATGGTAGGAACATCCGAGGGGCGGGATTATGATGTCACTGCTCCAAGTTTAAAATAATAAAACAGTATAGTTCGACACGCCGGATGGTGGAATATCGAGTGCTGCACATGATCGCAATATACGCGCCACTGAACAACATCGCAACCACCACCCGGCCGGGGAACCGCATATACAAAAACAAACTAAATTTTAAATGAATATTAGGTGCTAGGCTGCATCGTGACGTTATAAACCAAACCTCACCATGAGTCATTCGCGCATGCGCCCATCCAAGTGATTGCGCTCCACAGAGCGGCCCACAGCGATGACCCTGCACGTAGAAGCACCTCCGCTCCCTCTAAAGCAACAGCAGAATAACCTCACAGCATGAGGTGTACGGCTGTTGACAATTGGATCTAGCTATGCTGGATATGTCTTTAGCGCGTCGGTACATGTCATTAAGCCAAAGAGGTATAACCCATGTCTGATTGACATGGTATAAAGTGACTTGGTTCAATAATATTGAATCCATATATGAACATAAACTTTAAATGAATTCATTAATAAAAATTATATCATTTATTATTGTGTAAGTGACCACACTAGATAAATATAAATAAATTGTAAATTAAAAATATGAAAAAGTTTTTATATGAAAATTGATCAGATCTATTATGTGTAACCACACTAACCAAAAGGGTTATAAATAAGTGATTGTAAATTGATAAGTAAAAATGAATCTTATTCTATTATGTGGGAGACCACAAAGAACAGAGCACCCTAAATTGGTACCCAATGATTAATTGGATCTCAGTGCATACACACTTCATCCCCAGTGTGGGATGTTTAAGTAGTGAAACCAAAACTTGAAAAAATTAAATAAATTAATTATATAAATTGAAAGTGAACAATTTATAATCAATATGGCTCTTGCACCAACACTTTCAAATCCATATCCAGCAGCACATCCAAGGCTAGTAGTTGTCTCATTTGTATAGACAATCTGATTGTCTTCAAAGAGGAAAATAAAGGTTTAAAAATGATCATAAACTATAAATCAAGCATTATTTATAAAAGCATTAATGTCGGTGTCCACGTTGAGGCCATAGGGGAGGTATGTCCTCAATCTGTGGATCCATGCCATTTCTGTTTTAGAGATTTCTCTAATTAGAGAACTTCCCCTCCAGTTAGGCTTATATTTGTCAATGCCCACAAACAAAGTTCCTTTGGGGTTTCTATGGTGAACTGAGTCGTAATGTCTTGAAACCGAATGGTTTGGAAAGCCACTTCTTATTTTGGCTATATGCTCGTTCAGTCTAATTTTAAGTTCTCTTTTGGTCCTCCCCACGTACTGTAACCCGCATGGACATTGAAGCAGATAAATCACCCCTTTACTGGAGCAGGTGATAAATGGTTTTACTTCATGGGTTCGTCCAGTGCTGGTGGAGGAAAATTGAGAGATCTTGCGATCTTGGCATTTGTTTAGGAAGCACACTTGGCAATTTTTACACCTGTGGTAACCAGTAAGATTTTGCCAGAAGACTTGTGTTTCTTTAGGGGGATCCTGTACACTTGGGGCCACACTGGCTCCCAAGGATGAGGCTCCTCGGAATACCACGGATGGTCTCACTGGCAACACAGGTGCAAGCACAAGATCGCTTTGTAATATATGCCAGTGCTTCCTAATCAAATGCTTGACATTTCGATGTTGTACTGAAAAGGTAGTTATGAATGGCAGAGAAAAGGTGTTGTTCTCTTGTTTGGTTTGAACCTTTAACAGGGATTCCCTGTTCATATCACGGGCAGATTGCACTGCCTGGTCCAATGCCAGGGGATCATAACCCTTCTCGAGGAACTTTTTTGATAGAACAGCAGCCTGAGTATCAAAAACTTCAACGTCTGTGCAGTTGCGTCTGATCCTGGTATACTGTCCTTGGGGGACTGCCTTCAACCATGGACCATAATGGCAACTGTCCAAAGGAATGAACGAGTTCCTATCAGTCGGTTTAAAAAATGTACTGGTGACAAACTTGTCTCCTACTATGCCAATGTTCAAATCCAAAAAATTTACCAGAGTCTGACTTGCAGAAAAGGTGAATCTAATGCCTCTAGTGTTGTTATTAAGGGAACTCATGAACAGATCTAAGTCATCTCTCTCTCCATCCCATAGGAGGAGGACGTCGTCGATATACCTAACCCAAAGTATAACCTCAGGCTTTCGGCAATCATCGACGACGTCCTCCTCCCACTTGGCCATGAAGAGATTTGCCAAGCTGGGGGCATATTTGGCCCCCATGGCCACTCCTCGATCCTGGCGAAAAAAACAGTTATCGAACCAAAAATAGTTGTGACTCGCTGCAAATTGAAGCAGGGTCATGATGAACTCGATCTGCTCTGAGGCTAGAGTTGAGTCTCTGGTCAAATAAAATCTCACAGCCTCGAGGCCCAGATCGTGGGGAATTATGGTGTAGAGGGATGTCACATCTGCTGTGACCATCCATATACCCTCCCTAGGGGATAATCCCGACAGCAGATTGATCACCTGCTTCGTATCTCCAATAAAGGATGGTATATTGCGCACCAATGGCTGCAAATAAAAATCAATGTACTTGCCCACCCGGGACGTGATGGAATCAATCCCACTAACAATGGGACGTCCCGGGGGGCAAGTTTGATTCTTATGGATTTTCGGGAGATAGTATATTACCGGTGTACGGGGAGCCACCGGCACTAGGAACAGACTCTCCTTTTTGTTTAAAATCCCTTTCTGGAGGCCCTGGTCTACTATGACCTCCAGGTCGCATTTGTACTTAACGACTGGGTCACGGTTTAAAGGGGTGTAGGTGGCATCATCGTCCACGATGCGATGCATCTCTGCGACATAATCGCATCTATCTAGGACGACGATGCCACCTCCCTTATCAGCCGGTCTGATGACAAGTGATTTGTTGGAACACAACGAATCTAGTCCTGTCTCAAGAACTTTATTAAGTCTAGTCTTCTTAATCTTCATTTTATCCAAGTCCTTAAGTACAACGTCCCTAAAGACCCTAATACTAGCAGGTAGGGTCCCGGGATTGAACAAAGAGGCATTGGACAAATTAGAATGCCTATATTCTGAAACGCACTGAGGCCCTTCGTCAATAGGATTCGTTAAGAAATGTCTCTTAATACTCAATTTTCTAGAGAACTTATGAACATCCATAAAAGTTTGAAATTTGCTCAGATTTCTCGGAGGTGCAAACTTCAAACCCCTATCTAGCAACTCTTTTTCAGAATCTGTGAGTGTTTGTTGGCTTAAGTTGTAGATGCCTACACCTACACTCTTCTTCTCTTTGGATGCTTGGGCTCTCCTCCCCCCTCTGGTCCCTCTCTGTGCCCGTGATATGAACAGGGAATCCCTGTTAAAGGTTCAAACCAAACAAGAGAACAACACCTTTTCTCTGCCATTCATAACTACCTTTTCAGTACAACATCGAAATGTCAAGCATTTGATTAGGAAGCACTGGCATATATTACAAAGCGATCTTGTGCTTGCACCTGTGTTGCCAGTGAGACCATCCGTGGTATTCCGAGGAGCCTCATCCTTGGGAGCCAGTGTGGCCCCAAGTGTACAGGATCCCCCTAAAGAAACACAAGTCTTCTGGCAAAATCTTACTGGTTACCACAGGTGTAAAAATTGCCAAGTGTGCTTCCTAAACAAATGCCAAGATCGCAAGATCTCTCAATTTTCCTCCACCAGCACTGGACGAACCCATGAAGTAAAACCATTTATCACCTGCTCCAGTAAAGGGGTGATTTATCTGCTTCAATGTCCATGCGGGTTACAGTACGTGGGGAGGACCAAAAGAGAACTTAAAATTAGACTGAACGAGCATATAGCCAAAATAAGAAGTGGCTTTCCAAACCATTCGGTTTCAAGACATTACGACTCAGTTCACCATAGAAACCCCAAAGGAACTTTGTTTGTGGGCATTGACAAATATAAGCCTAACTGGAGGGGAAGTTCTCTAATTAGAGAAATCTCTAAAACAGAAATGGCATGGATCCACAGATTGAGGACATACCTCCCCTATGGCCTCAACGTGGACACCGACATTAATGCTTTTATAAATAATGCTTGATTTATAGTTTATGATCATTTTTAAACCTTTATTTTCCTCTTTGAAGACAATCAGATTGTCTATACAAATGAGACAACTACTAGCCTTGGATGTGCTGCTGGATATGGATTTGAAAGTGTTGGTGCAAGAGCCATATTGATTATAAATTGTTCACTTTCAATTTATATAATTAATTTATTTAATTTTTTCAAGTTTTGGTTTCACTACTTAAACACCCCACACTGGGGATGAAGTGTGTATGCACTGAGATCCAATTAATCATTGGGTACCAATTTAGGGTGCTCTGTTCTTTGTGGTCTCCCACATAATAGAATAAGATTCATTTTTACTTATCAATTTACAATCACTTATTTATAACCCTTTTGGTTAGTGTGGTTACACATAATAGATCTGATCAATTTTCATATAAAAACTTTTTCATATTTTTAATTTACAATTTATTTATATTTATCTAGTGTGGTCACTTACACAATAATAAATGATATAATTTTTATTAATGAATTCATTTAAAGTTTATGTTCATATATGGATTCAATATTATTGAACCAAGTCACTTTATACCATGTCAATCAGACATGGGTTATACCTCTTTGGCTTAATGACATGTACCGACGCGCTAAAGACATATCCAGCATAGCTAGATCCAATTGTCAACAGCCGTACACCTCATGCTGTGAGGTTATTCTGCTGTTGCTTTAGAGGGAGCGGAGGTGCTTCTACGTGCAGGGTCATCGCTGTGGGCCGCTCTGTGGAGCGCAATCACTTGGATGGGCGCATGCGCGAATGACTCATGGTGAGGTTTGGTTTATAACGTCACGATGCAGCCTAGCACCTAATATTCATTTAAAATTTAGTTTGTTTTTGTATATGCGGTTCCCCGGCCGGGTGGTGGTTGCGATGTTGTTCAGTGGCGCGTATATTGCGATCATGTGCAGCACTCGATATTCCACCATCCGGCGTGTCGAACTATACTGTTTTATTATTTTAAACTTGGAGCAGTGACATCATAATCCCGCCCCTCGGATGTTCCTACCATGCCCCGCTGCGGTGGATATTACATACGCCGTAAGTGTCCGCCCATTTAGGCGGAGTCACCGGGTAACCTATGGGTAATGACTTCCGGTGAACTTGTGACCCGGATGTAGATCAATACACTTCCGGCGTGTGTGAGAATCCCGGGACGAGGCTTGGTTAGTGAATTTGCTTTGCTAATTAATTGATATTGTATTCCTATATAAAGGGGTGGCGTCCCATGCCACTCGTACCCCGAGACGAAGTGATCTTGTCACGAAACGCGTCGGTTGGAGTGAGTGACGTGTGGACGCCATCCCCTTCATTTCTCCAAACGAGTGGCCCTTTTTTGTTCCTGGACACGTCCGGCCGGCGTTACAGGCCAAATGCTGGTTTATTCAACTTAAATGTGAGTTGTATGTACATATGTTTACTGCTGTTTTAAATAAATCACCCGGATTTTATGCTATGTGGAGCTCTGTCTTGTTGTCTTCTATATCCCTCGTTGAGCACGGAGTGGTTCTAGTGCAAGTGGAGGAGTTACTACTGCCTTACAAAATCTCTGGTTGAGAGATATGTTGATAGTGGTCCGGCAGGACCCAGATTTCTGGTAAGCAGCTGCATGATCGGTGGAGGATTCACGTTTGGTGTATAAATTACAATATTCCTGGAATCTTCACGGGTGTCTTCATTTATCACATGGACTTACTACTTATTTCCAAAAATTAGTTTTGGACTTCATGGACTTTATATCACTAATTTTGTTATTTTTCATTTCAATAATTTATGAAGTTATGGTTTATCACTACCTGTGTTGCTGATCACTGGGTTCATACACACTATTATTAGCAGGGTAGGCAACCCTGACTCCATTGAATCATATAGATCCAATGGTTCACACATGCACTTGCCCAACACAAGTGCATATTTGGGTTTAGCGCAATTACCTTTCTTTTTTATTAGTAAATGAGGTGAAGAGTCACTTTGCAAAAAAATAACCAATCACATGCAAGGACAATAAATTAAAAAAAAAAACACACCCCACACTGTCCGTTTTCTTTTTTTATATTTGGTTTAAATGTAAAGCTTTAAGTGTTACTGTGCAGAGTACGCTTCCAAAAAATAACCAATCACACGCAAGGACAATAAATAAATAAAAAAAACACACTGTCCCAGCTTTTTTTTTATATATATATATATATATATATATATATATATATATATATATATATATATATATAAAAAAAAAAGCTGGGACAGTGTGTTTTTTATTTATTAATTGTCCTTGCGTGTGATTGGTTATTTTTTGCAAAAGTGAATCTTCACCTCATTTACTAAGCTCTGTTTTCTTAGAATTCCTAGATTGATTGCAGCCTTTATTTCATTATAGAACCCCAAAGCAAGCAAAGCTTAGGTAGATCTGAATAACACAGCTTTATGGAGATGTGTTAAAGGAGGGTTTAGGGTGGATTCGTACTTTTGCAACTGGTTGAACTGCATTTGCATTATGCTAGGACAGCTTAATCATCAAGTCCTCTTTCACACTGGCCTCTGGGGGTGGGGGGTTCCCCAACCACAAAGGGAGTTTTGCACAACAGCTGCTAAATAAGCAATTTAAATATTAACTAAGCCATTGGCTCACAGTTGTGGTGTGGTCCAATTGACTTCAATAGGTGAGTGTGCCAGACAGTGCCTCCTGTTAACTTGAATTACCACACCTCAAAAGCAAAACAGGACCTGTGGAAAGGGGTGTACTCACCTATGCTACCTCCATGTTCATTTGAAGGTGGTCTGACCCCTGTGCTGTGGTGCACCTAGCAAATGGTCTAAAAAAAAAATAAAAAAAATAATGGGAAGTACATTTGGCATATGGTGCCATGGATTTTACTGATGCAAACTCTATTTGCACAACCTAAGTGCATACGAGAACCATGCAGGCACGTACAGGTTTAATGCTGTACCAATACTAAAGCAAGCTTGTTTGACATTTAGGATCATTTCACACAGGAAGCATGTGTCCAATTAAATGTAGTGCAATTCATTTTAATAGGGTTGCACCGATACCACTTTAAGACCGAGTACCAATACTCCCCCGCCCCCCCATGTACTCACTTATACGGATTACCGATACTTTTTTTTTTAATGCCATGTGGCACAAATATGCAGCACTAATGACACGTGGACGTTGTCAGTAGTTTTTATTTTATGCTTTCTTTTTTGGGTGGGGGGCAGTCGTTTTTTGTTTTTTTTTATTAAAATAATTTATTTCACAAATGTTATTTTTTTAAATATTTATTAAAATATTTTTTATAGCCCCCTCCCCATATCAGCCCTGTTGGGGGAGGGGGGCTTTGGTGAGATATCAGGGGTCTAAACCCCTAGTTCCCTGACATGTCCCCTTTAAAACAGAAAAAGGGACTGAGGAGAGATTCCCCAGTCCCTTTCTTAGCAGCCTCAGCTGCACTGCAAATGAATGGACAGTAGACAGAGGCTCCTCTCCATTCATAAACTGAAGCTTTGTAAACTTATGATGCTCAGTTATGAATGGATAGCCACTTCTCCTCCTCTCTCTCCCCCCCCCCCCACAGATTTCAGCTGCTCAATTTAAAGCTATACAGGGAGATCGGTGCTTGTAACTCCCCCCCCCCCCCCCAGCCGCCGCACTGATCATCCCCAACTGCCCAGGTATCAGATCAAACATCAGAGCATTTGCACTCGTGAAAATGCTCGGTATCGGTGCGACCCTACATTTTAATATAAAACACAAAGATGTGAACCATCTGTACATTGTGGTGCCCCTGCTGGCCCATCCAAATCTGCATTGTGAGAAGCAGTGATACTTCAGAATAGTCTGAATCAGCCCTAGGAAATAAAGATCTTCTGTGGGCCCACCAGCTCAGCCACATTGTTAACATGGGTAATAGAGTACAAGCAGGCACCTGCTATATATATTTATAACACATGGACAAGGACAAATCAATAAAGCAAATTTATAATTAGACATCCAGACCACGATAAAATTAAACAATGCAAGAAAAATTGAGGGCAACTGCCTCCTTGAAACAGAAGCCTTTAGAAATAAAAAAAATTACATATTCAAATGATTATACAGTAAACAGACTTCTGCAATTATCTGAAATAAAACAGAGCACTAAAAATCGGCTTTTTTCACAACTTGGGCAAATATATACAGCAGTTAATTTGATTTTCACCAAACGTTCACTGGTGGGGAATCACTCATTTAAAATGCATGCACTAGGAAGTTTCACCTACAGTGAATGTGTGGTGGATGTCAGATTCAAGGCTTTATAAATATGCCCCCCTTGTGTTCTAGCAACAAAACCAACTGCAGATGACTGTTCTCCCAACTGTAAACTGAAAGAATTTATAAGCAATATAAAATATTCAAAAAACAATCAAGCGTCTCTTTAAAGCCGTGTATTTTATACATTGAGAACCTGCTTTCACTGCAGTGATCTCTTGAAAAAAGTGCAAGTCGCCCATTAATATGCTTGGTGCAGATTGCAACAGCAGACACCACAGTAATGCTGTGTACACATGATCGTATTTCTGATGCAATAAAATCAGATGGAATTTTCTGTCGGAATTCCGATGAAGCCGACTTTCATCAGTCTTGCCTACACACTGTCAGACTAAATCCCGACTGCCCAAAACGTGGTGACGTAAAACACTACGACTAGCTGAGAAAAATGAAGTTCAATGCTTCCGAGCATGCGTCGACTTGATTCTGAGCATGTGTGGGTTTTTTCTCTGATGGAATTCCATACAGACGATGGGGCCCACACACAATCGTTTTTTCCGATGAAAAAAGTCCATCTGTCTTTTTTCATCGGAAAAAACTATCGTGTGTACGCGGCGTTAGATGGAGTTGAGTTCCGATTCAAGCTTAGGAGTTCACCAAGAAAAATGTGTCAAGAGATCTCCAGATCCACTGGGCTCTGAAAAAGGCGTTCCTTCGAAACGCGTCAAGCGGCAGTGGTCCCTGTTAACTCCTCTGGTACCATCTGGGGTTGTTCATCTATAAAACAATTGCTGTCATTTGGAGATCTCTTGTATCGCAAGTGTTTTCAGTTTGTTTGGGAGTAGTTTTTTTACTTCATTTTCTAATAAAACACACAGGGTTGGTGCGCCGTCTTTCTCTCTTTTCTCTTATGTAAGTAGGCATATCTGATATCCAGAGGGCCACTGGGGATGCTGTAAATCACTGTAGTGGCCCACGCTACAAACCGTGAAAGCCCTGATCTTTCTGGTTCTGTGCGAGTGGCTTCCCCATGTGGACGCAAACCACGAGGAGGCCCTCGCTCAGCACCTCTGCCATTCATAGAACACTGTAATTTTTTTCAATGAATACAAGGGGCCAGATTCACGTAGATCAGCGGATCTTTAGATCCACTCGATCTACCTGATTTAAGATCCGCTCCCGCAAGTTTGAGAGGCAAGTGGGTAATTCACAAACCACTTACCTCCAAACTTGTGGCGGCGGATCGTAAATCCCCCAGCGGAATTCAAATTCCGCGGCTAGGGGCAGTGTACTATTTAAATCAGGCGCGTTCCCCGCGCCGATTTAAATGAGCGTGCGCCGTCCGCGGAATTTCCCGGCGTGCATTGCTCCCACTGACGTCGCTACTACGTCAGTGGTTTCGACGCTTACGTAAACGACGTCCATCCGTATTCGAGAACGACTTACGCAAACGACGTTAAAAAAAACTTAAAATCGACGCGGGAACGACGGCTATACTTAACATTGTCTGCGCCTCATAGAAGCAGGGGTAAGTATACGCCGGGAAAGCCGCTACGGAAACGTCCTAAGAACACTGCGTCGGGTCCGCGTACATTCGTGAATTCGCGTATCTCGCTGATTTACATATTATTCAACGTAAATCAGCGGGAACGCCCCCGGCGCCATTTTCAAATTGAAAATAAGATCCGACAGTGTAACACAGTGTAACGCTGTCGGATCTTAGCCATATCTATGCGTACCTGATTCTATGAATCAGACGCATAGATAGGACCAGTTTAAGTCAGATATACGATGGTGTATCAGGAGATACACCATTGTATCTCTTTGTGAATCTGGCCCAAGGTGTTCTTGTAAAAGTGAATTCATTGAAAAAAAAAAATAGATGTTTTATGAATGGCAAAGGTGCTGAGCGAGCAACCTCTGATCAGTGTGTAGACAGCAAGCTGCTTCCAAAGAACCTGAAGATCACAGCTGTCACTGTATGTATGCTATGCTACTACAGTGATTTATGGCATCCCTCCAGGTAGGCATCCTTACAACAAGCCAAGCTGGCCCAATGCAAGCATGCAAAATATATTCTTGGAGTACAGCTTCAACTATGTAGTGTAAAGTAATCAAGTGTGCACTGTTCTACTTCCCCATTCTCATAAAAATATTAAACCTATAGTGCCGGTTCACACTACAGTGACTTGGGATCCGACTTGCCAGACCTCAAGTCGCTTGACATCAGAAATCCCATGTTAGTCAATGAGAGCCGTCTTAATGTACACTACTGAAGTCGCTCCGACTTCAGCAAAGGTTCCTGTACTACTTCAAAGTGACTTCTAGGCAACTTGTATCCAAAGATTTCAATGGAAGTCGAATCTCCATCTTAACTGAAGCAACTTTACAGGAAAATAAAATAGTTTACTCAGGCAAACCCCCTCCCTCCCACAGAGCTGATTATTCTGTGATTGGCCAAGGTCGCCTGTCCTGGAGGAAATGTTAAGTCGCGTTGTAAGTTGCTCCAAGTCACGCTGAAGTCGCCTTGCAAAGTCGCGCTGCAAGTCGGGGTTGCCCCTGTGTGAACCGGTGTTCTGGCGAGCCGGTTCCCATCATCGATATGGCTCCCTCCAGAGTGCGCAGGTGCAATCCGAGCTGACGGAAAACTCAGAACGGGAACAGCTGTTCATCAGCTGTAGACGCGATTGCTCCCGATGGCTGATTATAATCTCTATACACGCCGCTCTACACAGCAAGGGGTGGATGTGGTATTGACCAGTGTTTTTTTGGGGGATGTTTTTCCTCAATAAAATCACATCCGCCCCTTGCTGTATAGAGCGGCGTGGATAACCAATCAAAAAAAGCATTGGTCAATATCACATCCACCCCTTGCTGTGCATAAGTAGGCATCAGGCAGCGGAAGCAAGCTCGTTTAAGTTGACACTCAGCTGTTGAGGCTCAGATTTCCGTGGCCTCCTACTGCGCCTGCGCAGTCGAGGCAGGAACCATATCGATGGAGGAACCTGCATCTTAACCGGCACTTATATTTAAATTTTTTCGAGATCTTCTTTGATTTAAAAACAATTCTCTAGCAGCCAAAAAGCCTTCAGTAAACAAAATTAGTGGCTGATCAGTTCCCAAGTTGTACACAATGTATAGATGTACCTGCTAAATCTGAGCTCCAAGACCCCATTCACACCTGAGCGTTTTGTAGCTTGAAGCCTGAAGCTACAAAACGCTGGAGGGAAAAAGAAAATCTATTATTCTCTATGGAGATGGTTCACATCTCCACTCCAAATGCCTGAAGCCAGAAGTTCCAAAACGCCTGAAGCTCAAACAAGTTCTGGGCCTTTTTTTTTTTTAGGCAGATGTGGGCATTTTTCTGCTTTTAACATTGGTGAACCTTAAGACCTGTCCAAAATCGCAGCAAAAATCGCGGAAACCACCACGCTCAGGTGTGAATGCAGTCTTATTGTAGGCTACACACAGGGGTTGATTTACTAAAACTGGAGGGTGCAAAATATGGTGCAGCTGTGCATGGTAGCCAATCAGCTTCTAAGCCCCCGTTCACACCTGTGACTTAACAGGTCCAAAATGCATGACAAGTCGCACCCCATTGTCAGCAATGGAAATGCTTAAATCAGCGCGTCACCGACTTTGCAGTGCTGCACCATTTAAAAAAAATAAAGTTCCCACACAATCTTTGCCAATTTCAGGTGCGACATGTATCGGCATGTGTGCATGAAGTCGCACTGACATGCAGCTTTGAAATTGTGAGTTTAAGTGAAATTGCACGATTTCAAAGCCAGGACCAGTGTGAATGGGGTGTGATTTTAGCTTGTTCAACCAAGCTTTAAAAATAAACAAACTGGAAGCCGATTGGTTTCCATGCACAGCTGCACCAGATTTTTCACTCACCGGATTCAATTAAATTCAAGCCCCAGTGCTTATTTCCTGCTGTTGGTCTGTGAATTTGTGCTGTTAAGTCAACTGGCCTGCTCTGGGGAAGAACTAAAAAGAATGAGGTTTGTAGAAACACCACCAACAGACATTACCACCAGTGTTCATTATACCATGGGGCGACGCCAAAGGAACACTTGTTAGTTAGGGCTCTATAGGCATTAAGAAAGGGGGGTCTCTGGCGCGCTCTCTCTTTCTCTCTCCAATATATATTTATATTTTATTTATTATGTTAAATCTAGTTGCTAGTTGAACCCAAAAAAATCCTCTGTTTTGATAACTGTAATAGATTCCACATCTGGAACTGCTTTCATAGATATTACCTGCTTAGCAGGTAGAAACCATGAAAAAAGCCACTACCTGGCTCTGTTATTAAAAAGTGCAAACAATTTTTTTCCCCGAATAGAATGTTGGCAGACAACAGGCCACCAATAAGAAGCCAGATGTAAGTTTATCTGCCACTCAGTTCTTTCTTCGCTTGTTTTTCTTGCCCCACTTCTGACGCCCACCACCTCCCTCCTTTCTGTCTCCCCAAGATGGCATAGGAGGCTCAATTTCATTGGGTCTTCCTCCTCGATCAGGCACATCGCCTGTCATAAGCACCTGTAATCAAAGCAAAAAAATAAATAAAACTATTTAAAAAAAAAAGGAAGAATTTTTGGAAATGATGCAAATACATTTAGGGTCAATTAAAATCTAAGTATTTAAAAGCATTACTATTAGTTTTGTTTGTAAAGCAGCTCCAGAGACCCTAAACAGCTAGGGGCCACTACTATATGAGAACATCAGTCTCTTGTTGCATCAAGATACACCCACTGCTTAACTGAAAGCTAAAGATCAGTGGTTCTCAACCTGGGGGTCCAATGATGATTTGCCAGGGGTCACCAAATCCTGGGCTGTTCCTGAAGCCCGCACTGTTCTCCCAGGAAGGGAGATGATAAGAGGGGGAGGAAGAAAAAGGGAGCGAAAGGAAAAAAAAATAGAGAGCAAGAAAGACAGTTAGAGGGAAAGATGGGGGGAAAAGAACAAGGAATTAGGATAGAGAGAGATAAAAGAGAAAGGAAGGAGAACCTTTGTTCTCTTTAGAAAGAGTGGTACATCCTAAAATGTACCATAAGGGGTTTAAATACTGTATGAGTGGAAGGCACTCAGTGAGCGCTAAATGTCCGTGGGTTAGGGGCGCAAATTACTTGTCTTGCCTTGGGTGCTTTCAACCCACGCTATGAAACTAATTTTACTGTTAGGGGTCCCCACAACTTGGGAAATTTTATTAAGGGGTCACGGCAATAGAAGGTTGAGAACCACTGCTATAGATCTACAATCAGCAAGGTTTACATTTGCTATGGGTCTGAGCCAGCAGAGAGAGAGAGACTGCAGTTCCCACACAGAAAGCAGGCTGCCACAGTAGTATAAAGCCAAATATTAACCCCCCCCCCTCCATACAATCTACATTCCAAAAACCAGAGAATTCAGCCACAAAAAAGTGTGTTTGCTGCACTAATTTTACATTAGCCAATTACATGGAAATCTGCTGGTGGAGCTAACCTGTTAAAGTGGATTTGCACAAAAACATTACCATGCTTAGAAATTCATCAGCCTTAGGTTACCTTCTGGATGGAACTGCGGGTCTTTTGGCAGAAAGCAGCATTGCAAGTATGGACAATGCGAGAATAATCTTCACGTGCTGCCAGTAGGTGGGCCATCGTGATAGGAGATTCTGTGACAAGAGCCTTTCTGATAGGCCAGAAGACATCATTCATAGAGGGTCCTTGTACCTGGGTCAAGAAAGAGACAGACATAGGGCTCGAATTACTAAAGGCAAACCCACTGTGCACTGCAAGTGCAGTCGCTGTAGATCTGAGGAGGATATCTAAAATGAGGGTGAAGCTCTGACGATTTCTATAATCCAAATCATGTTCAAGCAAAAATGCTGCTTTTAATGGTCCTTGCATGACACCCTTAGATTTACAGCGACTGCATTTCCAGTGCACTCTTTAGTAAATAACCCCCATAGCATTAGCAACCAAGCAGTATCATGCTGCAGTAGGTTATTACAAAACTTGTAGCCTGCTTATTTCATTGCAAGAAGACACAGAAAGAAGGCAGCACCAAGATACTAAACATAAAACCCATAAAGTTGACCTTAACTCAAAAAGTGAAGATGTGCTAGGTTATAGGGAACACCAAGAAGTATTAATAGTGCCCAAGCACCACCCTGAGAAAGCCTAGATTTGTGTACCCCAGGGCACCAAATTTGAGAGATAAATTGGTGCATAATGTACCGGACCCTCCAAAGCAGTTGGTGACCTTTCTGGACTATAAAGGGTTTTACACCTGTGACAGCTGTAAGGCCCCTTTCACACTGGGGCAGGGGTCGGCGCTATTCGGACGCTAGCGGGGGGTAAAACCGCCCCGCTAGTGGCTGAATAGCGCCGCTTTACTGCCGAGGCGCCTTGCCGGCGGTATAGCTACGGTGCCCCATTGGTTTCAATGGGCAGGAGCGGTATACACACTGCTCCAAAGATTCTGCCATCAGGACTTTTTTTTATCATCCCGCTAGCTCACGGGATCCAGTGTGAAAGCCCTCAGTGCTTTCACACTGGAGAGACAGCAGCGGCTGTTTCAGGTCGGTTTGCAGGCGCTATTTTTAGCGTTCTAGCATCTGCAAACCGACCCAGTGTGAAAGGGGTCTGAACCCTGTAGAACAGTCAGGAACAGAAAGAGGAAAACCACTTCTTTCCAGTCCAATGTTACCTTTAAGGAATACCCTATTAAAAAGCCAATTAAAAAAATAAAAATAAAAAATAAAAATATAATAATATGACCTATTTGCCAATTTTGTTAAACTTATGTTTAGTGCCCATTAGTGTAGGTGTTGGTTCCACAATATTACAATGCAAATTTAGTTAATATTTTATATCACAATACGGTCATGAACAAAGACGTTTTGCCACATGTTTTGCATAAAGTGATCTGCTATGTAAGGTTGGGGTGGGCTTATATGGTGGGCAGGATATTTATAGTGTTTGCGCGGCGTGATCTCCAGCTTCCAATGACTACACGCTTCATGATGAAACGCATGTTGCGCTACATTAGGTCTTTGTGGAGCACACGCTGGCTCTGGTGTGGGTCATACAGCTTCCACAATCCTCACCGTTTGTTCGCATTGGCGGGTAGAGACTGTTTTTTACCCGTTATATACACTACAGCCCATTGAGGCTTTTAATAAAACTACCTATACGGTTTTACACTGTAGAGGCATTCATCCTCGGTTTTTTCCTACCTATACCGCTGGCGACATCCCATTTTAAGGAGGGAGACCCCACAAGCCCTTTATGATCCCTCTTGTCACAAGTCAGGGGGATCTACAACATCTGGCGAGTGTACATTCACACTAAATTGTCACAGTATGATCCGTACAGGAAGATTGTCTTTTTATATGAGTATTTGAAAGATTTTTGCGAAATTTTGCAAATATTTCATGTTCACATATGTATCAAGGACTGTTCTACTATATAGTTTTTTTTCCACACCAATTTTGTTTGCGCTAGTATTAACATAGTTCACATTGTATACTTTATGGGTTACTAGCAAGCGCTGTTTTGCACATCCCGGTTTGTAAACGTTTTAGCAATTCACTTCATAGATTTGGAACAGCAGCTGCCACCCATTTTTTATCATCTGGCGCGGGTGTATTGTTTTTTGTTTTTTTTATACCCCGAGAAATGTGCCTTTTGCTTGAATTTCTCCTGAAAAATTTCAGTGCACTTCCTGGTATGAGACGTGCCGAGCCATTCCTGAGCCTACAGCATCATATCCTACTACCTGCAGTGTGAAATCTAAGACACTGCTACCTGTAATTGCTAGTCTGAGGAGATTTGGTGATGTCACTACTGTGCAGCTCACTGTTCTTCTTGCTGTAGGCTCTGACATGAGGAAGCAGAGCCCTGCCTTCACACAGAGACGGGGGCAAGTTCAGACACAGGGAGACCAAAGGCAATACTGGCGACTAGTTTTGCCTGCCTGTCAGGTGAAAGCATTCGGGCGGCTGTGCTGCCACACAGCCACAATCACATAAAATCCCCCCATAAAAAATAAAATGAAGACCACCCACATATGAATGTAAATGCACGCGTTGAGGGCGTCTACATGTGAAAACGTTGATTGTGGTACACATTACATATCGTGTGCACACTGGAATGAGAGCAATAATTCTAGCACAAGACCACCCTGTAAAACTAAACCAGTTACCTATAGGGGGCCTTTGAAGCATTGCCTATAGAAAATATAGGGTGCTGAAGTTTGTCACCATTTCACGGGCGACAGCAAATTTAAGGTTTGATATGTCGAGCATCTGTTTACTCGGTGGAACCTCATCTTTTATATTTCACTGGGTTTTTTTTTTTTACTGAAATTTTGTTTTAGACTTTTGTAGTAATATCAAGTGACATAAAAAAAATGAGATAATATATAAATTTATATATATACATATACACACACACACACACACACACACACACACACACACATTCCTCTAAGGGTGTCAACTTTCAGAAAAATATATAATGTTTTGTTTTTTTAATGTAATCTTCAGGCCTAAAATTCTTTTAAAATGTGTGCAAAAAAAAAAAAGAAGGCAAAAAAACGCTATGCCAGCGAGGGGGTTAAAGAGGGAAAATAATATTTTTATGTATTAGTTTGCCATTTCATTGATCAGAAATTGTCCCCTGAAGTCTGCTGGGAAACTAAAACCTAGGCGGTCCGTACAAGGAACCAGAGAGCACTGCAGTGACCAAAGCGATCAACACTCCAAAATGCTGGTTTTCCAGCAGATTTCAGAGGGAAAAAAATCCTGAACAACCCAACACTGCTTCATAAAGAAGGCAGCAGGGAGCAGCATTATTTTCATTTGTAGTTCAACAGATGTTATTTAACATGACCACCTCTGACCTTTGCTCTTTCAGACCAGTGAAACGATTGCACAGTGACATCAAATCTTGTGATCAGCATCCTCATTCTACACTCATACTCTTTGAGCATAGCCCAGTGTAATTCTTGCAGAATTGCCTGTGGGGGGAAAAAAAAAAAAAAAATAGAATTGTGTTACTCAAACCCATGCATCTTTAAACAGGAGAAAAGTATGCACCATGCAGGAAATATGGCAACTTATTTATTATGCAAAAAAACAAAATAAAACAAAACACACTAAAATAGCCCGTGCACAGTGGTTGGTTTGGAGAGAAAACAGTTCTCAGTTGCATACAATTGCAGATAAATGTGGAAACTGCATACCGTGTCAATGAGGGCCTTAATGCAATGGATATAAAATGTTACACAAAGCGGTGTAACTGAAGTAGACAAGAAAAGCACCATCCACAGACACTGCACTGTGTCTGGGGAAAGGCCATGCACACAACAGATGCACCCATAATAGGTTAATATAAACCCTACAAACCCTACAGCGCAGCCCCATTTACATCTTTGCAGCTTACACTGACTGGAACAGTTAGCGTCATTAAAATCTCTTATTTCAGCCAATAATGCACCAGGGAAGGTAGCCTCAGAGAAACTGGCCATACACAGATTTGTTCCCCCCCCCCATTAATCCCAAGGGTTGAACAAAAATAAATCTAACAGATTCCTCAACCCGTGCTAAACAGGGCAGATGGACAAATTTTCCCTGCTGTACCATTGTATTCAGATGCAGAGGCTGTCAAGAATACCCGAACAGTGGCTGCATCTGAGAGAATGCAAGTGGTGCTCGGTCAACAATTTCCACCAGACTCCTTCAATAAAAGTGGGATTGTTAAATCAACTTTTGTTGAAACGGGTCAGGCAGAGAGGGATATCCCTGGCTTTAATTTTGTTCAGTTCATCAAAATATTAAAGTGGTTGTAAAAAATTAAAACGTCAGTGTACAGCTCGCCCCTCAGCCCCCCCCCCCCAATACTTACCCAAGCCTGATCTCAATCCAGTGATGTGCACGAACACAAGGTTTTCCCAGGTCTCTCCCTCCTGATTGGCTGAGATGCAGGAGCCACTGGCTCCCACTGCCGTCAATCACAGTCAGTGATTGGGGCCAAGCTGCTCTGTGTTTTATGGACACAGACAGCCAGCTCAGGAGTGAGCACTCACGAGTGTCCCAACAGCAAGTGGCTGGCTATGGGGGCCAGAGCGCTGGTGGGGGACCCAAAAAAAAAAAAAAAGACGGATCAGTGCTGCTGGGTGCAAAACCACTGCACAGAGCAGGCAAGTATGACATTTGTTTTTTAGAATTTTTTTTCCCTTTACAATTACTTTAATACTAGAGCTGAAAAGGTCATTATAGAAATGTACGATTTGCTTCTTCCTTACCCACTGCTCTGGTCGTAACTCTGTTTTCAACAAAGGAGGAGACATGGGTACAACTGTACACAGAGCAGTTATCTAAAAAGGAGAAAAAAAAAAATTAGATATAGACACTCCTTGTTTAACGATCGCTTAGACTTACAACAAACTCTTAGGCCCCATACACACGAGATAATTTATCCGCGGATACGGACCAGCGGACCGTTTCCACGGATAAATCCTCTCAAAGATTTCCGCAGATTTCGATGCGATGGAGTGTACACACCATCGCATTGAAATCCGCGCGGAAATCCTCTGGCGATGACGTGTCGCGCCATCGCCGCGATTATGACGCGGCGACAGGCGCGACGCTGTCATATAAGGAATTCCACGCATGCGTCAAATCATTACGACGCGTGCAGGGAATCCCTTTGGACGAATGGATCCGGTAAGTCTGTACAGACGAGCGGATCCATCCGTTGGAATGGATTCCAGCAGATGGATTTGTTGTGCATCACAGCAAATATCCGATCTGCTGGAATCCATCCCAGAGGAGATTTCTCCGCGGAAACAGATCCGCTGGCGTGTACACACCATAGGATCTATCCGCAGAAACCCATTTGCTGGGATTTATCTGCGGATGGATTCTATCGTGTGTACCGGGCCTTACTTTTTGCACACTGTACATCATTGTATTGTACAGAATACAGTAGTTAAGAATGCTTAAAATATTCATTACTTGTGGCTCTTCATTTAAAAAGGACCAATCACTGTTTGTTAACCCCCAAAAAATAAAAATTAAATTAAATCCTGTTTCCTTAACACATGTTATACAGCACAGTGCTTGTTCTGTGTCATTTGGCCCCCTGCAACACCTGAAATACCCGACTGATCCTGTCAGTTTCTACCCTCCCCTCTCTGCGCCGACTCCCATGTATCAGGGCTGCCGAGCCCTGACACCGGAGTCAGCGTATGGGTCTCAGTTATTCACAGCCTGTTCTTCTGTGTCTCCCCCTCCCTCAGAGTTTTAGCTCCCCAATCCTCTCTTCCTGCACTTAAAATCCCTCCCAAGATTTCTGATATATCACAGTAAGCTCCGCAGTGCATGCAATTTATAAAAATATACAATAGCTTACTTCAGAGTGCTGTTCGCTCACATAACTGCCCGCTGGTCTCCTCCCCTCCTCTTCTCAGCTGACGTCAGCGGGGGTTTCCCCAGCACCTCCCCCTGCAGCTATCACATCGGGAGAGGAGACCAGAAGGCAGTCAGCTGAGTGCTGTACGGCGCTCTGAAGTAAACTATTATACCACATATTCTTATAAATGATATGCACTGCGGTGCTTACTCTGATACATCAGAAGGAACTATAGAATGTTTAATAATAAAAAACACACACACACACACACACACACACACACACTTAACAACCTGTTTGCTGGAACAAAACCTTGTCGTTGAGCGAGGAGAGTATGTAGGAATATATATATTATTTTTATTTTCGCTACATCAATAAAAATGTACCTTTCTGAGAAATGAACGAAAGATATTATTTTGTTGCACACAGCAACTATATTGCAGCAATCAAGGTTTTCCAATTACAGTTAAAGGGAGATCATTTTTACCTATAGTAAAGGGGTTGTAAAGGTTTGTTTGTTTATTTTCTAAATGGGTTCCTTTAAGCTAGTGCATTGTTGGTTCACTTACCTTTTTTCTAGATGTTTTTTTTCTTGGTTTTCTTTGTCTGTATTTCTCACTTCCTGTTCCTCCTCAGTAAGCTGTTCTGGCTGACTAACCCCCAGCCAGAACAGCTCGGATGATGGGGGCAAACTTACCGAGGAGAAACAGGAAGTGAGAAATTCAGACAAAGAAAAAAACATTTAGAAGGGAAATCGAAGGAAAAGGTAAGTGAACCAACAATGCACTAGCTTAAAAGGAAACTTTAGAAAATAAAAACCTTTACAACCCCTTAAAGCCTATAATAAAAGGCTTCCTATTAGGTACTGTAAATGTCTCCTAAGCCCTAAATATTTATTGTAGATGCAGCTAATGAAGTCACCGGCACATGCGCTCTGAAGGAACAGCCACCCAGGCCATTCCTTTAGAGTTCTGTGCCGTAAATGGCGGCTCCTGCACACATGAGTGGGTGTGAAGTCATCACGGCTCCACCCACTCACACAGCTGGAGTTCAAAAACCCTGAAAAAAGACAGGGTGAAGATGGAAGCACATCACGTCGCTGCGATGCATACTAGCACATTATGACACTGCCTTGCAGGTTGCAAAAAAAAAAAAAAAAAAAAACCCCACACAACACACCCACACCGGTTTAAATAACCGAACACCTGACCATTTCCTTGAAGGACAACCCATTTGTATACATTACACTTTTTTTTTAAATACTTTTTACTATTTTAAATAAAATCTCTAGTGCGCTTCATAGCAACTAAGCAGATGCTTGCTGACATTTCTCATTACAGGTGAGAAGGTAAAAAATTTGTTGCAGAGATTTCCTTTTTACACTCGTTCAGAAGTGTAATCTGTCCATCACTTTAGAAGGATGGCCCATTCCATATCTAATATTCGAATTGGTCCTAACAAGTTGCACTGGCCCCTGATATTTGCCGAAGATTTTGGATGTACAGCTGGCTGGTGGAGCAGAAAATAAATTATTTTCATGTTTCCCATTACAAATTATTCATCAAGCCACCATATCCGAACTGTCCAAATAGTCTGGTCATTCCCCCCCCCCCCCCCCCCCCCAAGTCCTACTGGAAGCAAGGAATTCCAGCTCTTGCACAAAGGTCTAATAAATCTGAAACGGCTGCATGCAAATTGAATAAGCGGTTCTATACTCCAATTGGTCCTGGAGCAATAAAGGAATCATTTGCTTGGTTCTTACAAAGGTTATATGTTTTACGCATTATACAAGTACCTTGTCCTCCAACTGCTTAATTAAAGGAGTAACTGGAACCTCTGAAGAAATCTCAGGTAACTCTAAAGCTTTTCTGATCAGCTCTAACTCGTATAGGATGTCTTGTTGTTGATCTGTAGGCTCAGAACTGGGAATGCTGTGGAGACCTAGGATTCTTGCTGCTTCAAGCTCTGTGCTTAAGAAAACTGATGAAAAACAGCCACTTAAACCAGGGAGTTTACATTTATAAAAATACTTTAAAAAGTGTTAGTAAAGGCCAACTACAGTAAAACCTTTGATTGCGAGCATAATTCGTTCTGGAAACATGCTTGTAATCCAAAGCACTTGTATATCAAAGCAAATTTCCCCATAAGAAATAATCGAAACTCAAACGATTCGTTCCACAACCATTTATTCATAAGTCCTTCAGTTTATATTCCATTTAATATAGCAATGTGATAAGTTGTGTAACCATAAAATGTCCATCCACCAATGGAAGCCTCCACAAGGGGATTAGAAGCAAGCAGGAGCAACAGAGTATAAAAGAGAAGATAGGAGCCTCCAAATGTAGCAATATGGTTACATGCAATGAAGGTACAACATTTAGTAACTCACATGGTTGATGATTAAAGGAGGCACATCCAAGTATGCAGGGATCCGGGGAAAAGCGAGTCCTTGTCACCGCCGGCTTTCACCGCTGTCAGTCTGCAATCGTGACCAGGAAGACTACCCTGCAGTAGAGCGATCTAAAAGGCGAGGCTTGAACCGATCGTGAAAGGGCCGACATCAATGGTGGTGCAAAGGACGGTCTATGTGTATCGCTTTACCCCAGATCCCTGCATACTTAGACGTGCCTCTTTTGCTCATCAACCATGCGAGTTTCGAAATGTTGTACCTTCATTAAATGCAACCATATTGCTACACTTGGAGCCGCCTCTTCTATTTTATACTCGGTTGTGACATAACGCTACTCTTATATCAAGACATTGCTTGTATATCAAGACAAAATTTCTTTAAAAATTTTGCTTTGCTTGCAAAACGCTCTCAAACCAAGGTTTTACTGTACAATTTTTTAAAAAGTTCCCTTCCTTATCCTGCAATCCAGCAGCTGTGTAAGGGAGCAATCGACAACAGCTGTGGAATTCTTGGAGCTACGACATCACCTATAGCCCATCTATAGAGGAGGAGGTTTAAGAATAGGTATACAGTTAACCTTTAAAGTGGAAAACAAGGCTAAGTTCACATTTGTAATAAAATGTACTATGCAGTCAAGCAGCCCCAGTACTTTTAACTTTTAAAATTGCTCCTTAAAATGCCATAACTGTAGGTCCTGCTGGACTTGCCCACAGCCTGGCTAACAAACTAGCATTGAGAGTGATCGCCTTGTCCTGCCCAGGATCTGGGACACACTGTACATTAGGCACGCTCCCACAATCACGAGAAAAGTGCTTCTTCTTTTAAAACCTGTGCATGTGCCGTGCACTTTACCTCCCCCTACTGCAGCAACGCTGAGCCGAGCCGCAACAGGGGAAGGGAGGGCACACTGCACATGTGCTGAATTCAGAGCAAGGGGGATAGTGTTTATTCCTGTTATGTTAGACTCAACGGTCACCATGTCCAACTTCAATGGCAGGACAGGGAAGGTTTATTGGACAGACTTATAAAAATAAATCTTCAAGTAAATCATATAACCATATATCTTTAAGCTGGATAGAGTTTCTTACATTAATAAACCGCTTATGCATTTTTGTATTAATTTTTTAAGTGAACTTACCTTTATCATATAAAAGTTTACTGCAACCCACACAAAACTGTTTGAATTCATATTTTCTTAAAGTACGTATAGTCAACATTTTTTTGGCGGGGAATAGCATAGGGTAAAATTAGAACAACCCATTTTTACAAAAGTAATTGAACCAGTAATGCAACATTTTACAGTCGGCACCAGAACGTGAATATAGAGAAAATCATAAAAATGGGGACATATGACCGCTGATAATTGTACAACAGTGCAGTGGAATTGCCTTCACATTTCAGATGCAAAAAATCAGATTACTGTTAAAAAAAAAAAGAAAAAAAAAAAAAAGTACCCCCTAAATTTACCACCTTCAAAATCAAAGAAATCTTGAAATCAGATGTTCCAGATTAGGGGTGAACGATTAGAACCCACCTTGGGAGTATGCAGGTGGAACCCTTTTGCTGCCACTGACATATCTTATATTTCATCAGCAGCAAGAGGTTTTACATATATAATCCTGGCTGCGAATGCATGCAAATGTTACAAGCCAAATCTCAATTTTCAGATAAAACGTAAGCGCGTCCATGGACCACAGAACCATAGGAAACCCCCTACTTCCCACCACTAGGAATGCAGGGACTCACAGGGTGGTGTTGCCAGATAGAGGGAAGGAACGCCTGCGAACCTCCGTTTGTTGATCTCCCCTTGCTAGTATGACCTGGAAGTGACGAGGATTTTGTAACTTTTCCTGGCTGTTGTGGACAGGGAAATGCTAATGGGGCACAATCTGAACTCCAACAGTTTCAGTGGAGTGCACATATAGATTAAATTATTATTATTAATATTTGCTGGGTCTGCAGACAACTCTTACAACAGTTGGTTTCTGGGCTGGTTCACACTATTGCGGGTGTCTGACCGGCGTTTGCGTAGACACGGCAGCCTATTCATTTGGATGGGCTGCTGTGCCCAAAGGATACATGCACCATTTTGGAAATGCAGGGGATGGGAAATCCCATGGCGCTTTCGTACCATGCCATTTTCCTGTGGTTCCCCCACCAGCAAATTCCCTACGGTTTAAGATGTGTGGGGGTGCCAATTCAACTATTGAACATATAGGCAAAGAGATTAGACTGTGGGTGAATTCTGCATCATATCAAAGTGGAAGATGTGAAGCCATCTGTTCAAAACCTGAAGTGGAAAAGGATCTTTCAAAACACGATAATCATGCAAAAGCGCATTGTCAAATCAACCAAGGAAATGGTTAAAATTAAGAAATGGACGGTTTTGGACTGTCCTAGTCAGAGGCCCGATTTGCATCCCATTAAAAACATTTTTCCACTGAAACAAAGTCAGACTGGTGGGCAATTAAAAAAAAAAAACGACTTTTTGTAGGACATTTTGTATAAGAGGGCAGAACCAGCTTTTTATGCCAAGGGTGTATGTACTTTTAAAAGCAAAGAAACGTTTAAAATTACAAATAAATTCTAAACAATAGCCATTCTTACCAAGAAGTTGCAGGCAATTTGAAGGGCTGTGAAGTCTGGAGGTAACATTTCCAGTGATCAGAGAAGAGTATGGACAGTGGAGCTCGTTCATCACACCGCTCATTTCCAGCTGAAATGTCTCTGCATCGGCCGGGCCTGGGGAGGTAATGGACTGTATTAGAGAGAAGAAAAAAAGAAAACCCTGTGAATGCCTCTGTCCATTCCTGAGCTAATAATCCCATACACAAGATTTGTGTATATAGAACTCCACGCTTTAAATAAAATAAATGCACTTTAGTTAAATTTCTTCAAAAAACATAATGCCATTACCTAATGTTGTAACTGTGGTTAAATATATGCAGTTTAATTTTTTTTAACTTCACATCACCTTTATCATTTTTGTCAGGTTTGGCAGCCCTAAATGCAGGAGAAGTAAAATGGTAAGTAAAGCTTATGCGTCCCAGTTCCCAGATCACCTTTTCGTTTTTGAAGTTCCTGCTTTAAAGCTGATCTCCACGATTCATTTAACTTTAGTTTATTTAACCAAGCTGGTTCAAACAAACTATTTACCTTGCTAACAGTTGCAGCAGCTGTGTGCTCTGTATAAACTGTATGTGGCCTGAGCTACATACGGTATACAGCTCTGTGTTCCAGAAGTGAAAGAAGAACATCCTTTTCTGGAACAAAATCAAGTCGGGCTGATCCCTTCTAAGCCATTCAGAGGAAGCTTTGCATTCCATGAATGAATAGCCCACTTCCTGAGCCAGAGAGGCGAGCTAATGACATCAAGAACGCCACCTCAGCCAATTAGAGAAAGCCTTGTATTTATTCATAGCATACTCTGAGAGGATGAGCAGTGTTCAGCCCAATTTAAACTTTTGTTCTGGGACGTGAAGTTCTCATCCTACTGCCAGAACGCAGCACTGTATATTGTATGTAGCTCAGGCTACACAAAGTTTATACAGCACACACACAACCACTACAACGGTTAGGAGAAAAAAAAAAAAAAAAAACTCCACTTAATCTGGACCAGCGTGGTCCAAATGAACTATTTAGGGTTAAATGAAAACATCAAGATGAGCCTAAAAGCAGGTTTCGCAATGTTTAGAATTTCTAATCGGATCCTGAATGCACAGAATTCAAATTACTCTAAACACAGGTAAATGGACCAGCACACAGGTAAATGGCACCATTTCCCAGCGGGTAAGCGTGGGGGAGTAAAGAGTTAAAATGAATGGAAACAGGGGGTTTATTTTCACTATACATTTTGGTTGTGTATTTAATATACTTATGAGATGTACATTGTTGTTGTTTTTTTGATAGGCAAACAATAATAAAAACATAATATAGTAAAAGAAAAAAAATGGCACCATTGAAGAAAAATTACATACATTTGTATGCATTTAGAAATGTCTTTCAAATACAACAAACACAGGTTTGACACTGCCAGCATAAATCGGGCCTTGTGTCACTGAAGCACATTGGTTGTTTGAATGTTTTTTATCTAATTTTACATATAAGAAAAAAAAAAAAAAAAAAAAAGGGGGGGGGGGGGTATATAGGGGAGAAGGACTTGTATCTGGATTTTGGGCTTTAAGATCATTATTGTGGAGCTTCAGGTCCAGGTAACCTTTATCCAGTCACAATTCATGGGATTTGGGGAAGCCCTTGAGTGTGTAGTGTGAGCCCTCGAATGCCTAGTATCTAAGCACCGTACACCCAAACAACCTCCCCTATTTAGTGATAAAAATAAAAACTTTAGGGAATTCAGCATACATCCACTCATGAACTCTGACAGCAGTTATAATCCTTCCCTACGCAAATCAAAACTAAAAAAAAAAAAAAAAAAGTTTTGCCCATTTTTATACGTTAGCTGCTAGTTGGGCGGTGACACAAAGTTGTCAGCGACATTATTGATATATGTAGCTGGCTCTCACCTTCAGTAGGGCTGACATTTTCCACCAGATAAGACACGGATTTCAGCTCAGACACCAGCCACACACACAGTGCGGTGAACCGCTGACATGCAGCTCCTAACTCACAGGAATCCAGCAGAGCACCTTCCTCAGACAAAGGCCCAGAGTATCTAAAATAAAAAAAGATGTAGGGAAATTGTTTAGAAATTGCAGCATAAAAAAAAAAAAAAATATAATGCTCATTGTCAGTGATAATTCCATCTTCAAGGTCTATCCCCAGCAAGATATACTCTCTGACCTGTGCTCTTTCGCCAGGTATGGGGGAGCATGTGACCGTCATGTACCAGAACGTGAGCTCTGAGCAGATGTTTTTTTTTTTACTTTACTTATAAAAACGGTACTTGTATAGCACCGTAAAAAATTTACACAGTGACACACACACACACACACACACACACACACACACAGTACATTCACATCAGTCCCTGCCCACAAGGAGCTTACAATCTCGGATCACCACCTCACATTCATACATACTATATACTAGGGTCAATTTAGACAGGAGCCAGTTAACCTACCAGCAGATCTTTGGAGTGTGGGAGGAATACCCAAAGGAAACCCACACAGGCACAGGGAGTACATGCAAAGTCCAGGCAGTTTGTGCTGTGGTTGGGGGTTCAACCCGACAACCCTAGTGCTGCTAAGCAGAAGTTCTAACCACTTAGCCACTGTGCTGCCCCAATCACCAGTTTCTCGTGAGGGAGGGTGTGACACCACACAGCTTACCCAGGATGGATAGCTGCAGTAGGGAGGTGGCAAAAGAGTGTTGGGATCTGTCAGAATGCCTTCCTGAGATGAGACAACAGGAGACACTGCCATTTTGGGCAAAATATCAGGGCCCCTGCAAAGAAATATGCAGAATAGGTTTAAACTAGGGGCCAATACAGAGGACTACTTATTTTAATCATGCAGTCTTCCTGCCTACTAGTTACAGATGTAATGATCGCAATCCCCAGAATGTGTCTTTATGGCCATCTGATTGGTTGTGATGTTACCCCACTTGCTCACATCACATAAACTGCAGGACCAGCAGCCACTGCCAGTACCGCATTTCACACAATGATGTTGAGGACCCACTCACTTTCCAGCACTGAAGAGAACCATTTGGATTACATCCTCCTAGACCAGTGGTTCTCAACCTTTCTAGTGTTGTGACCCCATGATAAAATTTCCCAGGTTGTCGGGACGCCTAAAAGTAAAATTATTTTCGTAGCGTGGGTTGTCAGCACCCAAGGCAAGACAAGTAATTTGCACCCATAACCCATGAAAATGTACAGCTCCCCGAGTTCCTTTACACTTGTACAATATTAAAACCCCTTGTGGTGTATTGTAGCAGTGACACCTTTGCCCAAATCAGGAGATAGGGTCTCCTCCAGCCCCTCCCACTTCACATTCCTCACCAGTCAGCTGACCTCTATTCTCTGCCCCCCAGTCATGCCGTGAACCGAATAGGCAGGTGCAAAGAGGCTGAGTGGGCAAAAAGGCTGGGAGGGCAGTGCGGGCTTCAGGAACAGCCCAGGATTCAGTGACCCCTGGCAAATCATCATTCAACCCCCAGATTGAGAACCACTGTCCTAGACAAAAACGAGAATGTAGACATTCTGAATATGCTGGGCTCAGATATTGTTTTGGGCCAGCCAAGAGCTTTACTGTTTTAAACATTAATTCCACTGCCTCTGTGCTACCAACCTTCTAGCATTATGGTGGTAGTGTAGTGGTACCACCAAATTGGTAGACAGTGTGTAGAAAGTTATATTGGTTATGGGAGGAACACCATCTAAAACAGGGATATGCAATTAGCGGACCTCCAGCTGTTGCAGAACTACAATTCCCATGAGGCATAGCAATACTGACAGCCACAAGCATGACACCCAGAGGCATGATGGGACAGCAACAGCTGTAGGTCCGCTAATTGCATATCCCTGATAAAAGCTGCCCTAAATGGTGTAAAAGGTCTAGAGAAACCTGTGACCTCCCCTTTTCAAAAACAGGTACACATTGGTAAAAAAAATAAAAAAAAAATAAAAAAAAAAAAAAAAGAAGAAGAGCTTTGTTTGTTCCCTGACCAATATAAGCCATGTCACTACAGGTAATGATTGGGGACAAAGTATCAAACACACTCAGAATCATCAGATACCGGAGGCTTTTGTAGCTCTTCAAATGAGCAAAGACTTATTTACTGCGTGCTGGAAATATTATTATTATTAAACACGGCTGCTCGTGTATGAGATTTTTTTTTTTACTGTAGTGACCGGGTTTCTTTTAATAGAGTACAGGGATTCTTGGTGTGCAAGTATATATTTACTTATACATTGCATGATTGGTATGAAAGTAAAAATAAGAGCACACCTCCTATAGCATACAGTTGCATTCAGGGAATAGTCAAGTTTAATGTACAACAAAAACACATCTAAAGGGTTTGTAATGGCAGTGATTTTATTATGAGTTTGTATCGGTGCTCCTCTCCTACCGGTACCACGAGACAGTGTGTGCTTTAGAAGCCGAGTCATAGCTTTATTACATAGATAGGGCAGAGATTATGGAGTAAACAGGTCAACCATAACGCAGTGGATTCCTGCTGATAATGGTTATAGACTATGCTCTGAAACTGGGGATTGTAGTCCTAGCCACATATACTGTACTATAATGTTTTAATTATATTTTAGTGTCTATATCTTACTTCATTTTTTTTTTTTTTTCTTGAGTTGGTTTAAAGAGGAGTGGGAAAGATTAAAATGCCTGTCAGGTGTTTACCAGTCAATGCCTGTCAGATGGTCACCAGTCATCTCTATGACCTTCGGAGGCCCGGGCACGATGTGATGACGTCACGCCCGGGTACCCGTAAGTAAACAAAGCTGCAATTGCGGCTAGTAAGCATTCGATCAGTGAATTTTTTTTCACGATCTTATGCTTTCCAGCCTGGAGGAGAGATGTGGGGGTCTTATTGACCCCGCATCTCTCCTTAAAGAGGACCTGTCACACACCATTCCTATTACAAGGGATTTTTACATTCCTTGCAATAGGAATAAAAGCGATAATATAAAAAAAAAAAAAAAAAAAAACACGCCCCTGTCCCCGGTAGCTCGCGCTCAGAAGCGAACGCACACGCAAGTTCCACCCACGTATGTAAACGTCGTTCAAACCACACATGTGAGGTGTCGCCACGTGCGTTCGAGCATGTGCAACAATTCTAGCACTAGACCTCCTCTGTAACTCTAAACTGGCAACCTGTAAACATTTTCAAAGCGTTGCCTATGGAAATTTTTAAGTAACAAAGTTTGGCGCCATTCCATGGGTGTCCGCAATTTTAAAGCATGACATGTTAGGTATCTATTTACTCTGCGCAACATCTTTTATATTTTACCAAAAAAAAAATAAAAAAAAATAAAAAAAAAAAAAAAAAATGGGCTAACTTTACTGTTTTGTTATTTTTTAATTCATGAAATCATTTTTTTTCCATAAAAAAGGCGTTTGAAAAATTATTACGCAAATACCGTGCAAGATAAAAAGTTGCAATGACCATCATTTTATTCCCTAGGGTGTCTGCTAAAAAAAAAAACATATATAATGTTTGGGGGTTCTGAGTAATTTTCTAGCAAAAGAATGATGATTTGTACATGTAGGAGAGAAGTGCTAGAATAGGCCCGGTATGGAGGTGGGTATAAAAGCCCTGTATTGAAGTGGGTAAAGAGAACCTGTCACCAAAAAAATTAAATAAAAAAATCATCACATAAGAGACCAAAAGTCTTCTATGTGATGGTGGGGGGGAATATGGGGTACCGACATGTTTAAAAGGGGTTGTAAAGGTACAATTTTTTTTCCTAAATAGCTTCCTTTACCTTAGTGCAGTCCTCCTTCACTTCAGCCTTCTATTTTGCTTCTAAATGTTCTTATTTCTTCTGAGAAATCCTCACTTCCTGTTCTTCTGTCTGTAACTCCACACAGTAATGCGAGGCTTTCTCCCTGGTGTGGAGTGTCGTGCTCGCCCCCTCCCTTGGACTACAGGAGTGTCAGGACGCCCACTAACACACAGCTCCTTTCTCTATCTGCCATGTAGAGAGCTTCCCGACTCTCCTGTAGTCTAAGGGTTAGAGGACAAGCTGACCTTCAGGAACATGTTACATGTATCACCTGTTAGATTTGTCAGGGGGGAAAAAAAAAAAAAAAACATGTCTAACATTTTTTAGCTGGCTCCTAGATTCAAAGTAAATTTGTCAAGCCCAGAATGAGGTCAGTAACGACACCACTCGCATTTCTCTCTATTCAGGTTTGCTTTACGGCCTGGTGCTACAAGCAGGGGTTTCGTATGTATTTTGAAGCCTCGCAAATGGCTGTCAAAGTTATGTGAATCGCAGCAGCCAGTTTTGTTCACACGGTCGTGTTTGCGTTGTGCTAACATTGATCTGACCTGTGTTTCGGCTGGCTTCACCGTTCCCCAAATGCCTCTATTGATATCAATGTAAACGCACTGCAAACCTGTCACAAACATTACAGTGCGTTTGAAATGCTTTTTTAGAAAGTGTTAGTAGCTGAGAGAATAGTACAAGAATCCATACAATAGAAAACCTAACACAGGAGGAGGAGGAGTCTGGAAAGCATTATCTAATAATTTTTTTAACATGTTTGTGTTGCATTAGATTCTAATGCAACACAAACATGTTAAAAAAAAAAGTGTGTCATAAAAACGCATCTTAAAGCGGGGGTTCACCCTATAAACCCCCAAAAAAAAAAAAAAAAAAAGTGTTTTGTTCTACCATAAAATCAGGCATTGTAGCGCGAGCTACAGTATGCCTGTCCCGATTTTTTTTTCCCCGTACTCACAGTTTACTCGTACATCGAAGATACCGACTCCCCTCGGTGAATGGGCGTGCCTATGGAGACGGAGGATGATTGACGGCCGGCTCTGGCGCGTCACGCTTCTCCGGAAATAGCCAAAATAGGCTTGGCTCTTCACGGCGCCTGCGCATAGCCTGTGCGCAGGCGCCGTGAAGAGCCGAGACCTACTCCGGCTGTCTTCGGGGAGAGTGAAGTGCCAGGGCCGGCCGTCAATCATCCTCCCTCTCCATAGGCATGCCCATTCCCCGCGGGAGCCGAAATCTATAATGTACGATTACAAGGCGAGTCCGGGGTTAAAAAAAAAATCGGGACAGGCATACTGTAGCTCGCGCTACAATGCCTGTCTCGATGGTAAAATCATGTGAGTGAGGGTGAACTACCGCTTTAACACAAGAGTGCCACCCCGTTTGTGTCAGGAGTGTGGGCGGGGGACCCGAGAAGAGGAGGTTCGGGGCTACTCTGTGCTAAACCATTACACAGAGCAGGTAAGTGTAACATTTTTATTAATTTATATAAAAAAAAAAAAAAAAAAAAAAAAAAAAAATCAAATCA